>NW_003852421.1:2206326-2236129 GCF_000181295.1 Otolemur garnettii | reverse complement strand
GGGTGCAGCCCTAGAAGTCAGTGGAGCAAGGGCCCTGCAGGAGCAGCACTGCAGTGGCAAGTCATCAGACCCAAGCTGACAGCAGTGGGGAGGCTGAAGGGGCTAGCTGGGCTAGGTGAATGGGAGGGACCAGTGAATAGGCGGTCATTGAGGAGGCGGAGCACGTTTAGGGGTGATAGATTGAGAAAAGCAGAAGGATGCAAGATTGACACATGTTCTAATCTAAATGGTAGGGAGATCCACACAGCAACATTCCTAAGAGTAGGTGACCTTAGGGAGGCAATGAGAATCATTAGATTTGAGGATGCTGGGGCCTATTGTGTAGCCAAAGCGTTTAGAAGATCATTTGCATAGATGCTGAAGAGTCTAAAATTACAGGCAAAGGACTGAGCCAAGAGGAAAACTGAGCTAGGTACTGAAGTCATCACAGGAAGGAAACCATTAGACACATTTGGGAAGAGAGTCAGGGTTGCCACAGTGTATGTCTGCAGCACCATACGTGGTAACCCCAAAGAAGGGCTCCCATATGTAGAGCAGCAGGACATATAAACTTCAGAAGAATCAGCTCAGCACCCATAGCTCAGTGGTTAGGGCACCAGCCACGTGCACTGGGGCTTGTGGGTTCAAACCCTGCCTGGGCCTGCTAAACAACAATGACAACAACAACAAAAAATAGCCAGGCATTGTGGCAGGCACCTGTAGTCCCAGCTACTTGGGAGGCTGAGGCAAGAGAATCTCTTAAGCCCAAGAGTTTGGGGTTGCTGTGAGCTGTGATGCCACCACACTCTACCAAGGGTGACATAATGAGACTCTGTCTCAAAAAAAAAAAACTTCAGAATAATCCAGAGGTTCTATAGAGGCCTCTGGGATTGCCAGTTCTTCAAATGTCATTGGTAACCAGCTCCTTTGAGATTCTGGCATTCTCAGGTTAGCTGAGTCATAATTTGTGGTTCTGTGTTGAGATTTAGCTGATTGTTTCTACCCATGAAACTGTGGTGTGTGGCTAGAAGAAAAGGAAATTGATTAACCTGTGTGGCTAGCATAGGAAGAATCTATCTACCTTAGTCACATCTCCTATGATTAAGCACAGTAAGACATTATCGGAAGCAGGTCCATAGTCTAAAGTTTGTTGTAAGTATGATAGTGCAAAATATTATAAAACCCAGTTTGGTTTGGCTGTTTCTCAAAAAATTAAACGTAGATTCCCCATATGATCCAGCAACAGAGTCTTGAGTGGATATTTGTACAGTTATGTAAATAGTAACATTTTTTACAGTAGCCAAAAGGTGGAAGCAACTGAGATGTCTTTCAGTGGATGAAGGAATAAATAAAATGTGGTATATGTGCAATGGAATATTATGCAGCTTTAAAAAGGAAGGAAAGTCTAACATACACTACAGCATGAATGGACCTTGAGGACATTATGTTGTGTGAAGTACACCAGAAATACTGTGGGCGGCACCTGTGGCTCAGTGTGGTAGGGCACTGTCCCCATATACCAAGTGTGGTGGCTTCGAACCCAGCCCTGGCCAAACTACAACAAAAAATAGCCAGGCATTGTGACAGGCACCTGTAGTCCTAGCTACTCGGGAGGCTGAGGCAAGAGGATCTCCTAAGGCCAGGAGTTGGAGGTTGCTGTGAGCTGTGACGCTATAGCACTCTACTGAGGGTGATGAAGTAAGACTCTGTCTCTTAAAAAAAAAGAAAAAGAACAAATACTGTTATTATTCCAGTTACATTAGGCACTAAAGTAATCAAATTCATAGAGATAGAAAGTAGAAGGATGGTTCCCAGGGGACTGGGAGAAGCAGGAAGGGGAGTTAATGTGTAATGGGTCCAGTGTTTCAGTTGAGAAGATGAGGTAGTTTTGGAGATAGATGGTGGTGACAGAAGCAGAACAGTGTGAATGTACTTAATGCCACTGACTGGTGAGTTTAAATGCTAAATTTTGTTTTGTACAATTAACCACAGTTTTTTAAAATATATGAATAACTTCTATAAAAAAGAGTTTAAATGATAAATTTTTTATGTGTATTTTATCACAATAAGGAAAAAACCAACTTAGGCATAACTTTGAATTATTAAAGGATCTATTTCTTTTTCTTTCTCTCTCTCTTTTTTTTTTTGCAATTGTACATTTTTCTTCTCAGTATGAAAATCAGTATGCGCATGAGCTATCCGTCATTTTTTAATCTTACAAGGGCATGTACCCATGAGTGTGTGTGTGTGTGTAACACAAATGCCCATACATGCTATATTCAGCTTAGAAACATTAAGTGTGGACTGCCAGGAAACCTCCTTCACTTTAATTTACTGCTTTGTAGCAGAGAGGTCAGTCCCACCCAATTTATTCATTTGTTCTCCCATTTCTGTCTGGGTCAGAAAAGGTAACATATGTATTATAAAAAGTCTTTCAAAACTTCTCTACAAATGTAAGGCACCCAAATGGCAGTAGCACAGTTTCCAGTCTCCGGCCCTGCCTAGGGGCTGTGCCGTGAAGAGGTAATGGCCCTGCCCAGATATCACAAACCAATCTTTTTTTTTTTTTTTAATTGAATGGTAACTATGTGCATTAATGCACTTCTAGGGTACACAGTGGGGTTTTCACACACAATCCAAAACACTTCCATCAAACTGGTTAACATAGCCTTCATGTCATTTTCTTAGTTATTGTTTTAAAACGTTCACATTCTGCTCTTAGATTCACTTGTACCCTTGTAAGATAAACCTCAGAAGTGATCCCTCCATCACAAACCAATCTTGGGAAGAGGAAACTGCCTCATCTTTCTCCTATTCAGAAGTAAATTTGAAAAGGAAGTATTCACTTGAAATAACCACCTTTTAACCACTTAGGTGATTTTTTCTCTTTTTCCTACTCTATTTTAGACACCCCCTAGCCTGGTAACAGAGCTGCATCCTAAGATGGGGAACCCATGAGACCCTTGTCTGTCTGCTGCAGCAGCAGGGCCATACACCCAGACCACACAGCAGAGTCCAGCTTCCCTCCCTACGTAGCTCTGCTGCAGGCCCACACCGCTGGCTGGGGAAAGCCATTTCCTCTCTGTGCTATAAAATAAACATGAGGAGCCTGGCCCCCTTTCTATCACCAAAAATGACCTGGGACCCTGTCCTGGCCTGTGTTCTTATTTTATCCCCTCTGTAACCTATTTGCTCCTCCGTGGGAGTTTTAGCCACATTGCCTGGATGATAGCAACAGTGTTTTTACTATCTGTCACTCAGCATTCCAGGGAAAGATGAGGAATGAAGGGAAGTCATTGTTGGTCTAAATCTTAGCTAAATTCTTACTTGGTTGTATGTTACCTCAATAAGCCATGACTTATAAACCAAACTCCTAGGGACTTGTAAGGGTTGCCAACAGATCCCATAAAATTCTTTTCTTGAGATAGTCTCACTCTGTCACACTGGTAGGATGCCAAGGAGTCATCACAGCTGACAGCAGTTTCAAACCTTTGAGCTCAAGAATTCTTCTTGCCCCAGCCTCTTGAGTAGCTGGGACTACAGGCACCTGCTAGTTTTTTCTAGTAGAGACAGGGTCTCTTGCTCAAATTGCTAGGATCATACATAGGCGGTGAGCTACTGAGCCTAGCCTTATCCCATATAATTCTTAATTGATGTGTTGTTTGGGGATGTTTTCAGTAAATATTGGAAAGTATGTATATATGTGTCTGTCGTGAGGAAAGGGAAGATTACCTGGCAGTGCCTGCTTCAGAAGCACCATGCCATTGTGGGCACGTTCTGTCCAGGACAGGTCCTCATGTGTGTGTAGAATGTTCTAACTAAACATGTGTCAGGGCCTTCGTGTTTCCAAGGGGACTAGGTAAGCATCACAACAGAAGCTACAAGGCAGGGTAGAGAGATAGGTTTACTAGGTGATATTAGATGGGCAGATACCTGAAAAGTAAAACAGTGAAAGGGCAACTCTGACCAGAAGTTTGTATAGACTTGGCTAAACATAATAAAAATGGGAGCAATTTCAGTGCTCTCAGATCTGGAGTAGGTTACTGACTGGCTGTCTTTATGGTGGTTAAAAAATGTTTCCCTGTTTACATTTGAGTTAAGAAGCAGAGAGAGATTAGGTGGCCAAGGAGTTTCTGGGGTTCACTTTAAGGCCCACTTTTGATAAAGGTAGAATGGAGCTTGCTTTGAGGTGTGCACAGCTCTGTTTTTTCTGTGACTACTATTTCACATGAACTATGTAAAATTTTTAGGATCTTGAAAAAAAAACAAGTTTTTTTGGCTTTCAACTTCTTTCAATTGTACTAAAAATAATTTAGGGGGTTAAATGTGTTCCGGTTTTTTAATGCCAAAAGTAAATTCATTCAGTTTTCTCTCCTGGGTGTTTTAGGAGAAGGGTGTTTTACTTGCTTGTGGCTATTAAAAAGATAGTTTGGTTCTCTAATGATGGATATGCTTTACTATGTAAATTATATCTCAGTTTTAAAATAGGAAGCTCTAGATAAATCAGCTTTGCACATAGATTCACTTAGCTTAGATGTTGGTATTTAAATACATTATGTATAACACACTCAGTAAAGAATGGTGGATATAGAGGAAGGCTGAGCTTCAGCTCTGAATCAGGACCATGTCACACGGGGCCTTGGCTGTCTGCTGCTGCTCGTTCTCCACGATGTTTATCCTCAGCATGCCTCACTTCCAGCCTTATGTTGCCATCACTCTCTCCTTAGTTGATCTAGGTCATCCTCTGACACTGCCCCCACTACTGCATCTCTCCACAGTCCTGCATTCTGCATGTATTCAGGGAAGGATCATTTACAGCAATACACATAACTACTGCCTTAAGACAGTGTGAGCCAGACAGAGAACCGGCTGGATCGTCCTGGTTCTGCCTATACTGGTGTTCTACTTCAGGCCGAAATGTAGAAAAATGGAAAGGCCATGGAATAAGAAGCCAAGGTGGAAAGGCTGAATGTCTCTCAGTCCCCTTTACAGTATCACTTTGGCCATAATATGAACTCTAAACATTCTGATATAAATTGTTTTTGTTTTTCATTCTCCTCCCCTCCACATGCACACACACACACACACACACAAAATACAGAAAATAATGAGTTTACTTTTAGAAGCTTTATTTTTTGAAAACTTGATGAATAGAAATCCCTGAATTATTTTTAAAAGTCATATGAGAATTCTTGCATCCAAATGTTACCCTTCAAATTCTTTTCCTTGGAGCACTTCCCTGTTTACTCCAATAAGCTTCCTCTTCAGAATGGCCTTTGGTTCTAGTTGATAATACACATAAGAAAGTTGAATAGTATCTGGGCCTCTTTCTTCATACTTGCCTCTGAATGACTTGACTGTTACCAAAAGGTAAATCTACCCTCAAAGGATGCAACTCTGCCAACACAGACAATAAACAAGAATTATGAGTTATTCATTCAATAAATATTGAGTGCTACTGTGCTGTCAAGAGTTCTGCTGGACACCAGGGATATAAGATGAAAAAACAACTTTAGTCCCTACTCTTAAGCTACTGACAACCTTGGGGGAACACAAACATTCTCACGAACAATTAAATGCACAGTAAAATAGTGGTGGCATGTGTGGGTCCAGTGGGAGCCCAAGGCAAAGAGTGGTTTTCAAAGATATTTTGAACAAAGATACCATCCCTGGAATGCATTATCAGCTCCCAAAGTAGCAGTCTCATAGAATGTGTAAGGCCTAGTACATTTCTTGAAAAAAATCTATCTTCATTTCCTATAATCACTTTGCATCTCTGTTTAAATGGAAAGGACAGGGCCGCGCCTATGGCCCGGTGGGTATGGTGCCGGCCCCACATACCAAGGGTGGTGGGTTCAAACCAGCCCTGGCCAAACTACAACAAAAAAATAGCCGGGCATTGGGGCGGACACCTGTAGTCTCAGCTACTCGGGAGGCTGAAGCAAGACAATCACTTAAGCCCAGGAGTTGGAGGTTGCTGTGAGCTGTGACGCCATGGCACTCTACCGAGGGTGATAAACTAAGACTCTGTTTCTACAAAAATAAATAAATAAAAATAAATGGAAAGGACCCAGCTTGTCTGTGAGTATGAAATTGACATGGTTGCAGTTCAGTAACTTGTCCTTTAACTTCTCAAACTGTTCAGAGAAAATACTAAATCAGAGCATCTTGTGATACTAGTTGGATTTTATATTCTTGTTATACTGAAATAACCTGGTGCCATGAGGATATATTTGACAGCTATAGCTGAAAATTAAAGAAAAAACTTAAATAAAAGATCCCAGAAGCCAGAGCAGCAGGACAGAAACAGCAAGTCCTAGCAAGACAGCGTGGGAGAGGGATCTAGAACTCAATTAAACAAGCATCCTTCACTTGAATGGTCATTGTGTTGGCACCAGGAGTTGGTGCGTCACTGAAGTGTGCCCCTTCAAAGGCAGTTTAGGAAAGGCTGAAGTGCTGGGCTGGGTTTTCTGGTCAGGTGATTTAGTGCCAAGCAATTAAAGGTTTAGAGGCAGGACTCCTTATCCAAGAACATGATTATCTGTGCCTGTCATTGCATTATTCGGAAAACTGTCTTCAGTCCTTGAAAACATATCAACTATGTCATTTGAGGACACAGTTAAGAAGGTGTTAAACCACAGAGAAATATAAAGTTGAAACATTTCTAAACTCATCTGTGATCTCAGTAGGGGTCACACCTATTAAGGAACAGAGCTCTCTTACACACATAGGAAAGAAACGGGAGACCTTGGTAGTCACTCCAGCAGTTCTTGATGATATGATGTCACTAGCAGTTTTCCCCCCTTTCCCTTCATATTACCATTCACAAGTTTCATGCACATTTTTGAGATTTACACAGTAAGGGATCCATTAAGATATTTTCAAAGAGCCAACAACCCTAAACAAAATTAGTGCTATTAAAATAAGCCATTTAGAGTATTTTAAAAAGCATCTTTCTTTGAACACATTGCACATATATAATAAGTGTATGATGGTAAGCTTGGGGAGATAGACAGGAATTTTCTTAAATAATGCCTCTGCTGCTTGCATGCCATCATAGATAAAATTATATTGTCCCAGTATTGGAAACCTGAGATTCACATTCACCAAAACTTTTAACCACTGTGCAAAAAAATAGGTTATCAGCAGCTATTACCATTGTTTACAAGATGAAGGTAGAAACTTCATTTTCAAAGACAAATCTGTCAGATCATAAAATAAACACACTTCCTTTGGTGTGTTGGTCCTCAGGCAAGTAACAGCCAAGACTAGTCCACATTATTCATCAAGGGATGCAGACTATGAAAACTGCCCAGGTACCCTCCTTCCCCTTGGTTGCTAAGGAGGGAAGGGACAAAGTGCAGACAGGTAAGTACTGAAGTTCAGTATCTCAGATAAAGCTTAGAAACCAGCAAAGGCTAACAGACAGTGGCAATGGTAGCATAAAAGGAATTACTGCAGATTGTGTATCATAATTCTAGTATTCCTCAGACCTTGGTATGCCAACCATCAGTCTGTTATTACTACGTCAAAACTTGGAAAACAACCACTATTTTTGTTATACTTACAAATTGTGTGGATCAGGAATTTTGAGGGTGAGCATGGTATATCAGCCTCGATTGGGAAGGCTAAACCACCGGGGATAACTGGGGTTTGGAAACGTAGGGATTTTTTCACAGAAGTCTGGATCCTAGGCTAGTAGGATCAGCTGACTCTTGAACAGAATGTCTACATGCTGCCTGTCTATGTGGCTTGAGCTTCCTCACATCATGGCAGCCCCAGAGTAGGAACTGTCCTCCAGAAGAGTGTTCTGGAAGACAAAACAGTGTTGTATAGCCTTTTGTGACTTTGCCTTGGAAGTACATAGTATCATTTGTGCCATATTCTGTTAGTCAAAGTAGTCACAAGTTCATACTCAAGGGGTAGGAAGATAAGCTCCTAATTCTCAATGGTAAGAGGGTCACAAAATTTGTGGCCATGTTTTAATACCATAATCAGGCCCCTTTGTAGTATTCTACCAGCCTATTATTCTGGAATCCTCTGGAAATATTTTTTCTCCAATTATATTCATTACTTTTTCTCCCTAACATTCAGTTCAAGGATGAGGGTTAGGAACTACACCTATGTATCATTACCTTTTGAGTCAATAGGTCAGGCAGAAAAGAGAAGCCTAAATAGGCATGTGTTTAAAATGCCAGTGGAAGGAACTGTGGCTGACTGGAAAGCTTTTGAACATTTTAAAGGGATAGCTGTTCAGTTAAATTTAACGTAGTATTAAAGCAGCCTAGTGGTAGGTTGGGATAGTCACCAAAATAGTTGAAAAGAGCAAGAAAAGTTTTAGCAAGAAAAGGAAGGCTTATTAAGTATACACAACTTTGAGGAGTACTGTTGGGACCCCTGAACTTGAAAGTTCAATCCAGGCACAGTGGCAGTTGAAAGTCCAATGAATGGAAACTGGAAAATAAAACCAGAATAGCACAGGCAGTGTGAATAGAGAGCAGAAGTGACCTGCACACGTATAACAAAAAGAAGTTTTATTTGGGAAGAACAAAGAGAAAGAGCACTACAAAAAGAGTTTGAAGTGGGTCCCTCTGATAAAGGAGCAGGTAAGAGAGACAGAGACTCAAAGGCCATGCAGAGGTCTAAGTGCTCTTTCTCTCCATTGGAAATTGGCTATACGTCTTTCATTGGCCTATCTGCACCTCCAGGCAGTACTGCCCTTTTCTGTTGGTCATTGGTTGCCTAGGTTACTTCATTCCCACACTCTTATGGGCCCTCTAGACTTCCTGGCTCAGCAGCTCAGGTTTTCCTCCCACCCCCACCCCCCTGAAGTCCCTTTCTTAGCATCCCTCTACATGTACCACCTGCACCTAGAAAATCTAAAATGTTGGGTTTCAGGTATCCACCCACCTCCCAAAATGTGGGAATTCTAAGCCCCTGCCCAAGCCCTCTGTTCCTGGAGTGCTCTTGGTCAAAAAGTGACCAGACACCTCAAAGTAAGGCAAGCGTGAAATAGAGTTTATCGAGAAAGAGAAAAATTGATTTACAAAGTAAGAGCAAAGTATGGACTTACAGAGCAAGATACACTTACCATAGACAGCGAACGGGCCCCATTATCCTGACAAAGAAAAGGCGAGGGGGGAAAGGTTATGCCCAGCAGTTCTCTTTTATACCACCTGGATAACCTTTCAGGCTTACTGTGGGCTCAGAAGTCACTAGGAACCAGAGTTTCAGTGTGTATGCAGACCTCCCTGGACCCTCTCTCAGAACCTGCGGGGAGGGTGGACCAGATGATAATTAGTCTTAAGGTTCTTCAAGGTCACTTTCTATTGTACCTGTTGTTGGGCTAGAGGGTCCTGCATTCTTTTTTTGTTGACATGCTAAGTTCTGACTGGTAGATTGGTAGAGTGATCCTCCTCCCCAGGTGAGAACCATCACTTGGGACAAAGTTAAGGTACCAAAATGGAGGCCTGGGAGCCCCGACTTTGTCCTCCTTCCCAGGAGAAACTTTCCTAACTAACAGTGGATAATGAAGTCTTTGTCTTTGCAGATTTTCTATTTTAATATGCAACTGGATTTTTAAATGTTGGCTCACATTGTTTTAAAAGCATGCTGTGAGATCTGGGTTTATGTTGTTGTCTATAAGCTCACTCTGAACCCCTCTTGGAAAGGCCCCAAGCTCATAAAACAAAGCAGTATTTATGATTGCACATTTATCCACAGAAATTGCCACACTGGGGTCTAGAATGCCCTTCCTTCTTTAAATACTGTTTAAATAGCATTTAAAAGGAAAGCTTCTAACTGAGTATTTGGGGCCTCAATAAGTAGAAAGCATCTTTCCTTCATCTGTACAGTAATGACAGCATTTTTGTGCATTAATTATGTGCATGATATATCTAAGCTCAAATCGCTCAGGGGTAGACCTTTAATGATTAGCTGTGTAAAACTGAAGAACTCAATTTGATGCTAAGTCTGGCTTATACAGGGCAGCCATAAAGTTCATGTGCAATTTAAAATAGTGTGCAATTTTAAATTGCACATGGATGTTATGGCCACCCTCTATTTTATCTTCTCAAACCTTTCGATGTTTATTAGAATATAAACTTGCCCTAAGCATGACAGCATCTATTTAAAAGAGAGGAGGGATAATATATGTTTATATATACACCTTAGTTTAGTATTTGGTACCTTCCAATTCCTAATTATAACTATAAAGAAAAATGGATAGTCACCAAGCTAAGATTTAAGAAATCTGAGGCTAAAGACTTATTTTTCTTCCTGCTCCTTGAAGTAATCATTAACTAAGTTTATAAATAACCTCCTCCCTCTGAGAATAAATGTCCTGGTGATACCAAATAGGATGAATCTCACTGAATAATCTTCATGTTCATTTTTGAAACTTGAGTCTTTGTGAAAATGTCCTTGTCATTGTACATCCCTTGGGTTCTATTCATTATCACCTCTGGGTGAAGCCAGAAGCAGGGAGACATAGATATAGTCCTTATTTTAACCACAGTAATTGATTTTTAAGGTGACACTATTCTTAGTAACATGGCTGATGCCCTGTAGGGGTAAAATTAGTTGTTTTTCTCTGTCGAGGTGAAATTTTAATGATTTTTCGGTATTTTGTAGCATTCTCACTTTAAAGTGCACTGTAAGGGCCAGGCACGGTGGCTCCATCTACTAGGGGGAAATATCAGGTATGCCACCATTAGAGAAGTGAGATAGCTAAAGTGGAGGCAGCTTTCTACAGTTCACATACTAGATCACAGATTTCTGCTCACAGACTCCTGGAGCTCAAGACTAGAAAAGATGGGAGCTCACTCCTGGGCCCCTTCTAACACAGGACTTGGAACAGGGTCCCCTAGTCTATAGCTTAGAATATCACTTCACTCTGTGATTGGTGGGATCACACCTATGGTTCATCCTATAAGGGTACATGTGAATCTCTAAATGTAAAATATAAATGTTTCAACAGAATAACTAAGAAAAGACATGAAGGCTATGTTAACCAGTTGGATGAAAGTATTTTAAATTGTATATAGAAACAGTACACTGGGCTCGGCGCCTGTGGCTCAAGTGGCTAAGGCGCCAGCCACATAAACCTAAGGTGGCAGGTTCGAATCCAGCCCGGGCCGCCAAAACAACAATGACGGCTGCAACCAAAAAATAGCCAGGCATTGTGGCGGGCGCCTGTGGTCCCAGCTACTTGGGAGGCTGGGGCAGGAGACTCACTTGAGCCCAGGAGTTGAAGGTTGCTATGAGCTGTGATGCCACAGCATTCTACCCAGGGGGACAGCTTGAGGCTCTGTCTCAAGAAAAAAAAAAAAACAGTACACTGTCCCCCATGATAGCATTAATGTACACTGCTATGATTTAATTTAAAAAAAATGTATGGGAAGCAAACTAAAGTCTTGATTTAAAAAAAAAAAAATAGAATATCACTTCACTGATATCCTTATTCCATAGCAAGATGTTCTTCCAGGAATCTGACAGTTATCTCTAAGACAGCTTCCTATTGAAATCAACTCTCTGTCTAACTTAAATCAGGTTACAGTGCATTTGAAAACCAATGCATTACTTTAAAGTAGACCTTTTCATCAAATGGATTTCTCTTTTGCATGCATATTTAAACATGAGCCCTAAGCTCAGAAAAATTGACCATTTTATAAAAGCTGGTTATCAGATAATAGGTACTCAGTAAATTAGTAAATGAAAAAAGCTAAAAATATGAAATATTGATTACTCTTGTACTTATTAACTGTTCAATAGCATAATTTAGCTGAATTTCAAAATGTTAATATAGGTTATTATTTATTTAAAAGCAAAAGATAATTTTGCACATTATGTTTAACTCTTTAAAGTGTAGCATCTTTAATGCAGCTATTTGTTCTTACTCTATTACTGACTCAAACCTCATAGTTCATTAGCCCTACACATCTTGGGAACATACCCTGACTGTGCTGCTACACAGGATAGAACCTTGAAGTAGCTCAAGGGTAGCCTAAGAGAATCTTGCAGACGGAAGGTTCTAGTTCCGTGAGCAGTGCCCAGAGCATAGTTCCATATACAGCGTGTACAATGGTGTTGATGTGTTTACTTGGTGTGTTGATATTAACAAACATGTAATGGCACAAAGACCAGGGAATTTCATAATATCTCCAGCAAATTCATATTGAAGAAAAGGACAGATGGTTGAAAACAGCCATAAAATATTCTATTACATGTCTGCAAAAATCATTAGACAGCAGTTAAAGAGATGTTATTAATGCATCAAATTCATTTGGGGAGTCATGTTTCTGTAACACACATTAAAGCAATGATACTTCTGGTATTTTTAATGTAGTCAGGACCAAAAACAAACTTGTCTTTATTTGTAATTAGAAAATGGATTTATTGGCAATAAAGAAGCTGCTACCCAGCTTGACTCCAGATCATCTGGGTAAAGTTATGGTTTTCATAATCTAATGCCAAAAACTAAAACATAACTGGGTGCTAGCCTTGTTGGGCACTGAAATGATAATGTACCACCTTTTGACATATTTTAGAGCAATGGGGAAGGGGTGAAACTATTTCTGAAGATCATCAAAAGTTCATTTTTAGCCATGGATAACTAACCAGTTTGTGAACTATGGAGGAATAATTTTAATTTCTCTGAGTGCTTTAACACATCTCTTGTGCAAATGCCAGGATATTGACTTTGTGAGCATGAGAATGATTTTCAGTGTGTTTCATGTCTGTGTGGTGAGCATCATAGTACGTGGAAGATGTTGGAAGCCCTTTCAGCCAGATGGCAGTAACTTGGTGTGGTCCCCAGTTGTCAGAGCAGAACTTTCAGCCCTACAAATCCAGACTGTGAGAATTAGGGGATGCTCGGTCCTTGGGAAGAGAGGAGGCTTTGCTTAGGGCATCTCACATTGCAGAATGTGGTCGGGCCAGGGCAGCTTAGTGACTCTAGCATCAAAGCAGAGGGTCAGGAGGTGCTCCTATAGCTGTGATCATCGTTCAGATAGTCAGGGTCTTCCTCTCCCTTGAAAACATTGGGAAATGCACTGACAAATCCCCTGTCATCTACTTTTCTTTTTCTGGATTTTCTGAAAATTGTTCCTCTTCAGGTGCTGTTCTCCCAGCACTGGCACCTGAATCATTTCAGGGTTCTTTGCCACCATGTTAGAGCACAGAGGTGTGTGGCACATTTTAACGTGGTGCCTTTCAGATCAGCACCAACCTATGGCTTCCAGGTAGGCCTGTAATCGGTGGTTGTGTGTCCCCAGAGTGCTTTTTGAGGATGGGGAAGGGTTCCTATGCACAGCCTGTGATGCTTGTGGTGTGTAGACTCTGCATTCTAAAGCCTAAAAGGACACAGCCCAGAGCTACAAATACAAACAGTAGTCCTGCCCACATCCACGGTGTCACTGTTATGTTTATGGACTCAGTTTCGATGGAGTTATGATTTATGGTGTTCTATACTAGGAACCAATGAACTCTGAATAGGTTTCCCCCTTTCATAATTCTTTCTTTATCCCTTCAAACTAAAAATAGTGATAAAAAGCAATTTAAAGATGCTATATAAATGTGCCATGTTTGATAGAAGCAGGGGGTTAAGGGGGATTCTTAGCACCAACCCTGGCAGTGGCGTCAAAGCCCTGCATTCTGCTCAGTGCAAGTTTTCACCAGAGAGAGAGATGCTTTGTCATCACTTTGGACTCTTAAAATGTTTATACGGTTGGTTAACAAGCATCAGCAAAATGATAACAACTGCTTATTGATTCTCATATCAAGTCTGTGGAACGTTTAAACTCCCTGATTTATTTCTGGTTATAAAAATATCTCCTGACTCTCTTTTAGCCTTCATTGTTTCTCCTCCCATCCCCAGTCATTCGTTTTTGTTTGACATCCGTGTGTCTTTCTCAGGCAAGAGGTATAAACTGTGAACTAGAATAGGCCTTCCAAGTACTAGATGCCAAATGGCTTTAGTGATTCACACTTACAGACGTAGGAACTGAGGGGTTGGAGGACTTTAATGGAAGTGTTTTATAGCGTTTTACCTGACAGAACAGTTAGGGGAGAAGCTAGAGAAAGAAAAATGTTGGTAGATGCTTCGGGATTTGGTTGGCATTGGGAGGGTGGCTTAAGGGAACTACTGGCTTTTTGTAAATCACACAAATAATCCATAATTTATTATTGTAATAATTGAAGGTAGAAATAAAAATTATTCAGAAAATTTTATCATGAAATGGTATTATTTTCATTTATATCATTCCCAAATGTTGCTTCTACAGGTTGATGCATGTGAATATATATTTTTCACTAAATGGAATCCTACTAATCACTTATAACTTACCTTTATGATTTCCTTGTTTAAAATTGACATTTTTCAAGTCAATAAAAAATATGCCTGCATCGTAATTTTAAAATAGACACATAAGGTACTACTCAGTACACTAGCCATCATTTATTTAGCCAATCCCCTATTGTGGGACCTTTGAGTCTTCTCAGCTCCTATTACTTTAAGCAACACTTTGATGGTCATTTTTGTGAGTCTTGTATCTTTGTTCATTTATCTGACTGTCTGTTTAGGGTATACTATTGGAAATAGAATTTATGCCCACTATAAGTATAATGTAATATGAGCCCAATTGTGGAGAAAAGGGTGTATGTTTGTTTTTAACATCACTAACATGTTACTCTTGTGAGTTTGGATAAAATCTTATTATTCATATGCTCCTATTTAAAAGAAATAAAGTAAGAGCACTGTTTTAATACCTAACTAAGTTTTGGGTCATAGACTTCGTGAATCTAAGCTTTAGATACTCCCTTTTAAAAATACAGTTTTAAAGGGTTCTCTAACTTTTGAACCTAATCACAGACGCCAGTTATGTCTTTAATTTATAGCTACTTCCTAATTACTGGGTTTTGTCTTTAATTATTATCATCTTCATATCAGTTAAGAATGAAGTTAATTTATTGCTTCTGTGCCAATCCAGTAAATATTTTATGCTCCTGTTTTTATAGTCTATTTTATAGTGGACTGTTACGAGTGTGAAATCATTCTGCAAAGAGATAGAATGCCCCTACTTTAGGCTTAAATTTGGCAATCATTTACCAAAGATTTATTTGAACTATTTGAGTGAGGCTATTGCAAATAAGAAGGAGGTGGTATTCACATACTTCATTTTATCACCTCTGTTCATGCATTTTCCCTACTTGAGGAATTTATCCGGTTGAATACTTTACTGTTCCTTTTGGCATAACCAAATCCAAACTCATCATTTTTCTCTCAAAACATGCTCCACCACTTGCATGTAAACTCCTGCTCATTGTACCCCTTTTATTCCAGTTATTCATGTTCAAAACTTAGAGTCTTCCCTTGCCCATTGTGTTAGAGTTCTTCAGAGAAACAGAACCAGTAGGCGGTACATGTGTAGATACAGATGGATATGTAGATAGGGATATAGAAAGAGTGAATTGTTAGAGGAATGGCTGGCAAGTCCTAAAATCCGCAGTATGGTTCTGCAGGCTGGAGACTCAGGAGAACTGAGTGTAAGTTTCAGTCTGAGTTCAAAGAACCGAAGACCAGGAGAGTCGATAGTGTAATCCCAGTCTGAGGGCCAGCAGACTCAAGGCCCAGGAAGGGCCAGTGTTCAGTAGAAGGCTGTCAGGTAGGAAACACTTTCTCTTGGGGGGTGGGGGCGAGGATGTCAGCCATTTTGTTCTATTCAGGCTCTCAGCTGATTTCAACCCACCCTCCCCTCTCAAGGTTTTCACCACCAGTACCCATTTCTCCATTTTTTACTGTGAATCCAGGGCTCTCAGAGAGTTTTTTCTGCCATCGGTGGATATTTTGCCATTTTTCTTAGTCAACAACGTTTATGGTCATCAGTAATAAATAGCATTTATTTACTTTTCTGGCTTTTATATAATTTCCCTTACATATACATATTTTATTTACCTAAATTACCTTATTTGTATAAATGTTCTTTATACAAGTCATATACGATTCCATTCCCGCTTTATGATGAGGAAACTTAAGACTAGGTGGCTACATAAATAGTCCAGTATTGCACAACTAGTAAATGACAACAGCAGGATTGAGATGTAGAAATGAAGAAACCTGAGTCCCTGCTCTTCACCCCACAGCTGTACTGCTCCTAATTGAGTTCTGTGCATGATGTGAGACCAAGTGTTACCACACCACGCTAGTATAATCCCAAAGAAAAAATGATTGATTGAGATTGTGATATGCAATTTCTAGTAGGTTTTCTGAAGAAGCAAAATGGAAATTCTAGCTTAAATGAAGAAGATGTGATGTTGACTTTTTTAAACTTGTCCATTTCTCAGATCCAAAACCCTTTGGCATCCAAAGATCACATAATCCCTTCTCCTTTCAACCCGCATTGTACATGGTAGCCAAATTAATCTTCTCCCTAAAATTCTGCTTTCATAACCATTCATTATTGGGTCACCAAAACCTCGGCTCCTTCAGTCTACACAGTTGTCACTCCCCTGTGTCCCTGAGCTATAGTTGTGTTTGCATAAACCCTTGCTGACCATTCCTTAAACACTCATCTTTCTTCAACCTGACTCAAATTATCTGAGTCTTAGATCACTTGTTCCCACGCTGGTCATCTCTCCCTCCTCCAAACCCAGTAGAGGTCACAGAGCAGACACAGAATGCAGCTAGGGTAAAGCAGAACTTGTCCTCTTCCTGTGTAGTTTAGGGAATAATGCGAGAAACTGATGGTAAATAGGCAAGCAAATAAATCAGCATGTAATTGTAAATTATGAATTTTAACCCTAGACGAAAGCACTTTCAAGGTTGAAAGAAAGGTTTTAATTAACAAGAAAAACATATGGTGTCTACATATGAAAACAGATCTGTATTTCATATACAGTTGATCCTCATTTGCATTATTCATATTTGTGAATTCACCTCACTAAATTTATTTGTAGCGTTAAAGTCAATATAGCATTTTTGCCTTATATTGTTATCTATTCAGTTCCACTTAAATTCTGTTATATAATATAGTTTAGTTTCAAGGGCTGTGCTAATTAAAAGTCCTACTACAGTATTATAATTACTTGTTTTTAAACAGGATTCCTGCTCAAAGATGCTGGTGTATGCCCAGATGAGTTTTGTTCATGCTTTTTGTTGTTTGTGCCAGCCAAAGTGATCAGAGCTGACTGTGTCATATAAGTGATGAGGTTTGGCGTTCAAGCAAGAGTCAGCCAAAAGTACATTTAGCTCTTGTTCCCTTAAGTTTTTATGAAATAAATTTCAAGAATACCAAAAATTATGAAAAAATTATTAAAACCCACATTCTTCCCACTGATTGTCATTTTTACTTGAAACTCTTTGCCACGTTTGCTAGCTGTAGCTCATTCACACTATCATCATCAGTCTCAGTATATTTTTTCCTGAACTTTTTGAAAGTAGATTCTACATATGACACTTTACTCCTAAATTCTTCAGCACATATCACCTAAGAACATGCACATAACCACAATACCAATATCATACCAAGACATTTATCGATGATGGCTATTGCCATAAGGTTCAGTGTATTACAAATCTATCCATTCTCCCCGAGCACGCCCTTCCCCCCTCGGCCCCATCCAGGACCCAGTAAAGGCTCAGCCATTGGCCATCCTTGACTATCACGTTTCTTTTGTCTCCTTTAATCTTAACGCCCTTACTTCTACCTTTTTATTGATGATGCTGAATTTTAGCATTTGCTTGAGATTTTCTTAGCCTGTAATTAGTAAGTTGTATTTCAGTCCTAGTGAACCTGCAGCAACCTTTCAGGTGTTAGCATCCATCCATGATGGCCCTTGCCCGATTAAGGTATATTATGTGATTGATTGCAAAGGGTACATTTCTAACCAGCTGGCATTCTTCTATAAAGAGAAGTTTTCTCTTTGCTCTTCTGTCTTCTTGTGTGTAAGTCAGTGAGTGTGTATGTGTGTGTGTGTGATCTATCACTGTAAATTCATGTATTCTTTTTATTCAAAGTGTTTCAGTCTATTACCACCACTATTCCTTTTGACGTTCACACTGTCCCACATTTACCAATGGGAACACTTTCAGCCCATTCCTGTGGCCTCTTTAGTCTCTTGAGTACTTCTTTGCTTTATGAGACAAAGGGTTTTTTTTTTAATCTCTTCCTGGTAATTTAATACAAGATACAGTTACCTATTATTTTCTATCCATAGTTATATTGTATCAGAAGAACCAAGTATTTGAAAAAGCAAACAGAAAAGGTATACCCCATTCATAGCTAAAAATAAAATGCATTGTATTTATCCAGAAATGAATTTCTGGATCAGAGCCCAGTTACTAATAGCCCAGATAAACAGAGACTTCCTCTCAGTGAAAAGCAGGCCATTAAGAAATACCTGGCTCAGCACTGTGTATGTGTGAAATGCCTTCTGCATAACACAGAAAAAGGACAGTGAATGATACTTGTGATTCAGAATGTAAAAACATTCATCGGAAGGTTGTTTTTATAATTTATATTGCGTGCCCAGTACTATGTTAAGTGCTGTTATAGATTTAAAAGGAAACACTGTTTAAAAGGCAAAAGGAGATGAAACTAATTGAAAAATAAAATGAAGCTAAAAAAATGTATATGTATATATAATGGCATACTTATTAGTCTTACAGGAATTAATAGGGAGGAAGCAGGGCAGAGCAGAGTGTGGAGGAATTATTCAAAGCAAAGGGGAACTCTGTATTAACGGCTGTGTTTCTTTGAGTTTGTGCAGGCATAGAACAATACATTTTCTAGCATAGGAAGCTGTTAATGATGATTATCCTTGGGGAGGGGGACCAGAGGGATAAGAAAAAAGAAACTTAAACCTTTTATTCTAAGTATTTGACTTCTTGTATATGTTGCTTTGATAACAAAAAAACTGATTTAAGATTTTTTTATTAAAAATATTTTAACTGATGGGAAATTGTGTCTATGCCAACTGAATAAAAGATCTGAAGCTCCAGCATGGGTTGGACTGGGTGTTAAAAGTAGAATTAGGCTCTTCATCCTGCGCAGTTGGGTGGACTGACCCGTCTACTATGTAGCAGGTTTCAGGCTAGACTCGGCCTGCAGGAGCAAGAGCCCGACTCTGGCTGACCTTGGCTGACCTTGGGCCTTGAGAGTTCATCACCAGACTCTGCGGAGGTGCAGAGGCCTCAGGTCTAAGCACAGGTTGAAAGCTACAGGCACAAACTATCGCTCAGTGCTCAGCTATCAAAGTTGGTATTTCACCTGACTTATACCAACTTTCACTCTGTATAGTTACAATAAGAAAGTGCCTCAAGCAATAAGGTGGAATAAGGGGGTGCCAAAAAAAATGTATGCGTATTTTAAGAGATGTTATCTAGAGAATACTTAGTTTTCTGAGTCACCAATTATGAATGTAATTACAGTAGCAATGTGTAATATGACATTCACTCATAAGATAGTGCTAATCGAATGATTGCCAGCACCTGTCACCATGTGACAGCCAGGACAGTCAAAGACAATGGCGGAGTTGCGGTTGTCTTGCCAGGAACCCAGGACCATTTTGAAGTGGTATTTGAAATTCAAGAACATTGTGGAAGTGCAGCCACAGTGGAGGGTGAGTACGCAACAGACCCTCCAAGACGCCTGACAATTGCCGCATTGGCAATAAGTTTGAGACGCATGGCACCATGAGCAAGGTGCACAAGGGAAGGTACGGGAGGCCTCACACGGCCACAAGTCCCGCTGTGTCTGCAATGGTGCTGGAGCAGTTCACACGCTCGCCGCAGAAGTCTACCACACAGTGTGCACGTGAGACCAGGATCAGCAAATGACACATTCTTAAGATAGCTTAGTGGGAAGTTTTTGTCCCAAGATTATTACATTCACTGAATGAGGATGACCCTGATCAAAGGGTGCAATACTGTGTGTCGTTCCAAAACATCGTACAAGTGGATGAAGAGTTTGTGGGGAAATGGTTTGGTCTGATGAAGCACAGTTTAAACTAAATGGAAAAAGATGTCCCGTTTACTGGGCCTCAATGTCTGGTGTGGACTGTCATTGAGGGGACCCATTGGACCATTCTTTTCTGAAGGTCCTATTACTGGTCCAGTGTACCTAGACATGCTGTGTACATCCATTTTGCCTGTAATTCGAACACTTTTGGGGGATGATATGTTTTACTTCCAACAAGATGGTGCCCCAGGGCACTTCCACCCAGACGTGAGAGCTTGCCTTGATGAGAACTTGCCAGGACAATGGGAAGGACACAGAGGTGTGGTTGAGTTTCCCCCAGGGTCTCCTGACTTAACACCTCTTGACTTCTACCTGCGGGACACCTTACAGGATGCAGTGTACCATAGAAAACCAGCTACACTGGTGGAACTTGAGGAAGAAATTGAAAGAGTTTGTGCAGAGATACAAGCAAACACTTTGGTCAGCGTTGCTCAGGCAGTAGTTCTCCAAATCAGAAGTGTCTGGACGTTGATGGCAACCACTTTGAGCACCTCTTGTAATTGCAGAAGTCAGATGTGACTTGTGTTTATTATTTTTTGTGATGGGTATATAGTCAGTATTACAACTTCAGTAGTTTTTGCTTTTCTTTTTTTTTTTTTTTGAGACGGAGCCTCAAGCTGTCCCCCTAGGTAGAGTGCCATGGCCTCACAGCTCACAGCAACCTCCAACTCCTGGGCTCAAGCGAGTCTCCTGCCTCAGCCTCCCAGGTAGCTGGGACCACAGGCGCCCGCTACAGCGCCAGCCATTTTTTGGTTGCAGCCATCATTGTTGCTTGGCGGGCCCGGGCTGGGGATTCGAACCCGCCACCTTAGGTGTATGTGGCTGGCGCCTTAGCCGATTGAGCCACAGGCGCCAAGCCAGTTTTTGCTTTTCTTAGAGTGTACATATGCTTTTTTGGCACCTTCTGTATTTTTACTAACTTTGTAGCAACCACATGTCCATGCACTGATGTAGAGTTAAAACAATGAGACAGTGCTGGTGGTGACAGGGCAGTGTAACAGATGCTTCATGGTCATCTTTTCATTTAATTCTCACACATTTGGTATATTCTATTCTCCTATTTTACAGATGAAGAAATGGGTTAGGTAGTACTTCAAGTTCCATTATACATTAGTAGCTCTGAACAAGAAGCCATGTGTGTAACTTTTAGACAAGGTGACTATAAGTCACCTACCTATCTCTTGAGATTTGATGTCATGGTATAACAGGTCAGTTGGAGGAAAGGCCCACAGTAGAGCTGGTAAGAATTTTTTTTTTTTTTTTGAGACAGTTTTACTTTGTTGCCCCTCAGTAGAGTGTTGTGGTGTCACAGCTCGTAACAACCTCAAACTCTTGGGCTCAAGCAATCCTCTTGCCTCAGCCTCTGAGATGCCTGCTACAGCTTCTGGCTGTTTTTATAGATATGGTCTCGCTCTTGGCCGGGGTGGTCTTGAACTCCTGAAATAGAGTGATCCACCTGCCTCAGCCTCCCAGAGTGCTAGGGTTACAGGCGTGAGCCATTGCATAAATTCTTAATAGTATTTAATTGCATTGAACCTAGAGAAGCTTCTCAAAATTTGGCACAAGCATCTGTCAGAGTGTAAGGTGTTTTGGGCATGTGTATCGTAATGAGGTATAAATGGCAACTTAATAAGAAAGTATTGGAGGTGATAGGGAAAGATTTCATATGGGAGGAAACGTAACAGTCTAGCAAGACACATGGAGCCTGTACATGCTAGAACAAGTTCATTCTTATTAACTAATCTACATGTCTAGCAATTGAGATCCTCATATTTAAAAGCATGTATGTCAGTTAAAAGTAACTCATTTTTTTCCAGAATCTTTAAATAAAGATATTTAATATTCAAAAGTAGAATTGGAACTGAGTTTTCAACAGGAACTGCTGCTGGATGCTCATGATAAAAATAAGGTATGTTTTAGGAAGAGAAACTTAGCAGAAAAACGGGTTACACATACACTAAAAGGTGCCTCGCCTTTTTTCAGGAGAGTCACAATATAATTCTTAAAATCAAGCTTAATTATTTCTAGTTTATTTTAAAATACACTATATAGAAAGAGGGCAAGGACTATAGGTGCACACCACCACACAAACACCTAGTTAATTTTTTTGATATGTATATTATAGAGACAGGGTCTCCCTGAGTTGGTCAGGCTGGGCTCCAGCTTGATTTATATCTTTTGTAATCAGCAGGGTCATTGAGTTGCATCTTCTGAAAAAATTCAGGTATACCTGAGTATATTTAGGACTCTCTTTAGACCAATTTGTTTGATCTACTATTTATGAAATTACCCTCCTCAGAAATTTGTTTCTCTGGTTTCACCACAACCATTGTTAAAATTACCACAAAAGTTTACATGCCAGAGATCACATATCTGCTTACGGTGGCATCTTGAAACAATCACTTCCCAGGGACAAAAGTGCTTCTTGTCAAATTCTAACTTAAGACTTTTTGGGGACCCTAAGTGATCTTTGTGGGTAGCCAGTTCACTGCTTACTACTGGGCTGCTTTCACTGTGGCTCCCCTCCCGGCTCACTTAGACTGCGCTGTCACACCTGCACAGGTGAGGATGAGGAGGGACCCGTGTGGGGCCGCAGCATGAATGTATGGCCCTTCCCTTCCCCCACCTAAAGCCAAAGACTTCCAGGTATGTGTGGTTTGGTTTGGATCATTTTTTGGTTTTGAGGGGTTTTATGTGTGTGTTCGTGTATGTGTGTTGTTTCCCGTCCTTGAATATAACAGATACATTGAAGGAAAATTATCAAACTCTCAGACTAATTTAATTTACATTCACTGAAGTACAGATGGCCTCAGTTTTTAATAATTCATACATCCAAAGCAAACTTTGAATCAGTTTGTGACTTTCTTCCAAAAATAAGCATGTGAAACTCAGACCAGTATTTTGCTTTACCTGTGCTTAAGTCTTACCCGATGGTGGTAATGTCAGTGTATATCCTGACATGGGTTATTGTGGGGGTAGAATGACCTTTTTTTTTTCTCTTCTACTCTCTAAAGGATATCACGGAACAAATAGGAAAAGGCTGAGATACAACTACGTTTTCTTCTCTACTTTCTGCCCTGCCCCATAAATCAACAGTAAAGAGAACACTCTGGAGAAAGAAAATGTAGCCTCCCTGCATTGACACATGTAGCTTAAAAAGTGGGCCAGAATGTCACATGACATGCTTTTTAAAACAGCCGTCAAACACTCTCTCAGCTCTGCTTAGATCATGATGCAATTACTCTGGATAACTTCTGTGCTTTCTTACATGAAACCTTTAAATATTAATGTGGTTAAAAAAAGTTTTTCCATGAATGGCATTCAAACTACCATAAATCTCTGTGGTGTGATAGTTATTACAATGTATCTCTTTCAAAAAATATTTTTAACTTATTCCCAAAGCTGAGATAAATACAAAACATAAGAGCAAAAGATTCATCAGGTCACTTGTTCCCAGTTCTTGATATTTTAGTATATGACAATTTATTTTCTTCCACTGTAAGGATTTTTTTGTTATTTTAATTGAAACTTAAGTTATAATTCTATAATAATTTTATATAATTAAAAAACACTAAAATCATCCATCTAGCCCAGTGGTTCTCAACCTGTGGGCACTGTATTAAAGAGCTATGGCATTAGGAAGATTGAGAACCACTGATCTAGCCATTCAGTGTATTAGTGTTGTTAAACCATCTCAGCTTTTTCCATAATTTTTAGTTTCATTTTAAATTTCATGTCCTGGATTATGAAAATATGAGGCTTAATCACAATGTCATGTTTTCTAGAAAGAGACTGAAAGGACGTAAACTAGCATATATTACAGGTTTACTGGGAAATGGATTTTGTCGTATCTAAAAATGAATCCCCTGAAACTGTTTAATTCTAGCTACTGATTAATAATGGCAGAAAACTAGAGAAAAACAAATTAGGACAAAGGAGGTTAGCATAACTAATCTGCAAAAACTGAAAGGACCCTTAATGATTCTATGCCTTTTTCAGGATAACTATATTTTGTTAAAAAATAAATACATATTACACTTCTATTTCTACTAAAGCTATTGCGAAATTACTATAACAGATGGAAAGAATAAGTGATTAAATTATTTAAATGGAAAATTAAAGCAATCCTATTGAAACTGGGAGTATCTCATAACTTTTATTTCTCCATTTTCTTCTCTTAAAAAAGTTAAAGAAAATATTTCTTTTTTTTTTGCAGTTCTTGGCCAGGGCCAAGTTTGAACCCCCCACCTCCAGTATATGGGGCCAGTGCCCTACTCCTTGAGCCACAGGCTCCACCCAAGAGAAAATGTCTCTAATTAGATGTTTACTAAAGTTGAATGTGCAGGGCAGTGCCTGTGGCTCAGTGAGTAGGGTGCCAGCCCCATATACCGAGAGTGGTGGGGTCAAACCCAGCCCCGGCCAAACTGCAACAACAAAAAAAATAGCTGGGTGTTGTGATGGGCGCCTGTAGTCCCAGCTACTCGGGAGGCTGAGGCAAGAGAATCCTCTAAGCCCAGAAACTGGAGGTTGCTGTGACCTGTGACGCCATGGCATTCTATCAAGGGTAATAAAGTGAAACTCTGTCTCTACCAAAAAAAAAAAAAGTGCTAGGATAAATGGTGTTGTAACTAAAAAATACTGCATTAAAAAAAAAGTTTGTTTTTTGAGATAGAGTCTCACTCTGTTTCCCTTGGTAGAGTATGGTAGCATTGTAGCTCACAGTAATTTCAACTGCTTGACTTTGGGTTAAGCAGTCCTCTTGCCTCAGCCTTCCTTGTAGCTGGGACTACAGGCATGCACAACTATGCACGGCTAGTTTCTCTGTTTTTGCTAGAAACAGGGTCCGACTCTAGCTCAGGCTGATCTTGAACTCCTTTTTTTTTTTTTTTTTTTTTTTTTTTTTTTTTGCAGTTTTTGGCCAGGGCTGGGTTTGAACCCACTACCTCTGGCATATGGGACTGGCGCCTTACTCCTTTGAGCCACAGGCACCACCCTGATCTTGAACTCCTGAGCTCAAGCAGTCCACTGGCCTCGGCCTCCCAGAGTGCTAGGATTACAGGCATAAGCCACCATGCCCAGCCAGCGTTAAAATCTTTGAATTAATTTCCAATTTTGAAATTGACATACAGTTTCCTCCCTTTCGTACTAGTAACTTTTTTAAAGAGAATTCCCTTCAGATTATTGGTCATAAATGCTTGAGGGAAGGTGGAGTCAAAGAAAAGCAAATTGTTTGAAAGTGAATCAGTTTGGTACACTGAATGCAGCGTCATAAGAGTACAGCTCAGTATATTGTTATATAGTGAAAACATTGTATACCCAGAATCCACATCCATCAAGGGAACATGACCGCATCCCAGAAACACCTGATATTTCCTTGCAGTCCCCATACCTCACCAAGAATAGCCACTAGTCTGACTTCTAAAATAGAGTGGTTTAGCTGTTTTTTATTCTTTCCATGAACAGAAACTAGTACCGTAAGCTCTTTGTAGGTTATCTACACAGACTCTAGCAACTCCTACTCACTATTATTTGTGAGACTTGTCCATACTGTTGGGTGTAGATGTGGATGGTTCATCCTCAGAGCTGCATGTTTTTCCACTGTGTGAATAAACCACATTTTATTCATCCTTTCTCCTACTGATTGGCATTTGCATAGTTTCCAATTTGAGACAATTTTGATTAGTGTCAATGTGAACATTCTAGTTCTTATCCTTAGTGACCTGTCACTCTAGGAGTAGAATTAGTAGATCATAGGTTTTATACATATTCCGTTTTTAAGGATATTGCTAAGCACTTTTCTAAAGTGGAGGCACCAATTTCCATTCCAATCAGCCGCATATATTTCAGTTTTTCCTGGTCCTTTGTAATGCTTGGTATTTTCTGTCTTATTTTAATCATTCTAATGTGTATGGTAGTTTTAATTTGAATTTCTATAATGATTCTGAAGATGATGAGCACCTTTTCACATATTTGTAAGGAGAGGGATATTCCATGTTTATAGATTGCAACACTTAACATTATGACGTTGTTAGTGTTCCCCCAAATTAAACTACAGATTTATTGCAGTCCCAGTCAAATTACTGTAATCAAAATAGCAAGGGGATTTCGGCCTATGTCCAGTTGCTTGTCATAAACATAGATCCAATTATTGAGACAACAAGGATTGCTAAGGAAGAAAGAAATATTTTAGTACAAAAGAAGGGGAGAAGGTGCCTCAAATCCATTTGTCTGAATAACAGCGATCATTAGCTTTCAAAGGAGGGGCCGTGAGCCTTGGGCCAGGTCATGGTGTAGCTAACAAGGGGCCATGTGCACAGGGGCAGGTTATGAGAGGTTTTGTAACTTGGTATCCAGAAGTCTGCCCAGGGGGCTTCATAATCTCAACTCCTTTCTCTTGCAGAAAATCCACCATTTCCAAGAAACAACTCAAAAGGTCAAGTACTTAGGTAAGGCAAGGGATTATTAAAAAAACATAAAGGAGTCATTGAAATTTGTTCCTGGAGCCAAGTACATTACTAGCAAATTTTCCGTTGCAAAAACTGAGATGCTCATTCGAAAATTCACATGAAAATGCAAAGGGTCAAGAATAGCCAAGACATTATTGAAGGGAAGAGCTGGGCTACCTCTACCACTATTTGTCAACCTGTGCTAAAGCAGTGGTAATGATGATAGTATGGCATTGGTGCAATGTTAGGAAAACTGATCCGTGAAACAGAATAGATTTCAGAAAAGATTGTAATTATGGCAAAGGTGTAGTGCAGTGCAGTTGGAAAGACATAGCTTTTTTAATAAAAAAGTTTAGCCAATTGGATAGCTATTTTGAGTGAAAAGTCTTTGACCTCGCCCTTATGCCAAATGTAAAATGGATTGTAGATTTAAATGGGAAAGGTAAAACAATAAAGTTTTAGAGGAAACATCTTTGTTACCTTGAAGCAGGTGAAGATTTCTTAAATAGAACATAAAAGGTGTTAACTATAAAAGGAAAAACTAATACATCGGACCAGCCTGAAGTTCTGGTGTCAAGGGCACCATTATCAAGAAAATGGAACAACAGAATAGAATAAAGTTTGTTACAAAACATTTATATCCACAGTATACAAAGAACCCCTACAAATCAATTCTTTAAAAGGCTGGGGGGTGGGGGGAAGGCTGAAAGCCAGCTTTTAAAAATGGGTGAAAGACTTGAATGCTTACTCTTCAAAGGCAATATCCAGATGGCCAATTAACATACAGGGCTTCCTTCTTTTACTTTTTCTGTTCTCCTTTACTTCTTATAAGAGAATATGTATGTAATTCAAATATTCAAATATGTCTACTGACATTTCAGAATAATACGTTTATAAAGCATTGGTATTATGTATGATCACATTAAAATACAGTGTCCTTTAAATATTGCTGGTTTAGGCTCATGAAGTTTTGATGCCATAGACAGATAAATGTACAGAATCTAAAGGATGTGACAGCAGAAAACACCAGATGGTTACATACATACTTATAACCCTTTTTAAAAATTAGCTTTTCCTTTACCCTCAAATGTGAGCAAACAGATCTCCCCTGCCACCTGCCCTCTCTCTCTCTCCCTCCTTCTCTCTCTTTCTCTCTCTCTCTCTCACACACACACACACTCCAATCCCTGAACTCTAGATATCTCATGCTTTGCCCAGAGCCACATCAGGCTCCATTGTTGCAGGTCTCTGGTGTCACTCACAATAATGAAGGGACACACAAGCAGCAGGGGTGGATGAAGTAAAGTGTGTGTGGCCTCTGGTGTGCTCTGCTTGGAAATTTTAAAAAGCTGGAAGATTTAGTTTGTTGGTTTTTTTTTTTTTTTTTTTTTTTTGAGAAAAGAAACTTTATTCCAGTGAGCAATTCGCAAATAGGGAAAACACAGCCTTTGGTGTGAAACAAAGGTACATTCCAAAGATATTATAGCAAGTTTCTGTCTGGGTTCCTAATCAGGTCCATATATACAAACTAAGGATTGAAATCGACTTAGTTCCCATTGGTCTTTGCAGCTGAGTTTTGATTGGTCAATATAGCTGAACCAAAGTTGATTCGTACAGCTGAACTTGATTGGCCAGGCAGATGAGCTCTGATTGGTTAATTCAGGGGAGTTTTGGAATCTCAAAGTTGAGCAGCTGTGTGGGTATTCAGGGGGCTCAGAGTAACTGTGTATGCTGCCAGTCAGCAAACTTCTTGACTCTATTTTAAATATATGCCCACTTAGCCACTCAAAACCATCTTGAAAGATTAGCTCTTTCTAGTTCACATTTATTCACGAGCTCTACCAAAGTACTTAAACTAAATTCTTTTTTTTTTCTTTTTTTTTTTAATTGAGTAAGTCATATATACATAGATCATGAATACATTTACACCTTTGTGGGATTCAATATGTTGATTATTTGCACAAATTAGAGTGCTTACATCCTACTAACATCTTAGTGGGATTGTTAAAGTAAATAGGTGTGAAATTGACATAAAGACCAAGTTAAAACATTGCTCTAATATGTACTTAATATGTACTGATTGATTGGAGTTGACTAGGGAGCTTTAAAACTATTGGTGCCTTGGGCCAGGGCACAGCCTGGGTGATTCCAAGGTGCTGGTAAGGTTGAGTCTTGTGCAGGCCCTTAAGTCCCACAGTTAAAGCTTAAATACAATGATTGCCCTCCCCAACAGCCTTCAGGCTGCCTGATTTGGTAATTTGTGTTTGGGCTTAGTTGGGGAGGAGGGATACTTATTCCTACTGCAGTTTCTCTTCAGGGGTTATATAAATCCTGGGAATGACTAACAGAAAGTGGTCCTTTCATGATACACTCACAGATTTTTTAATAAGATAGATTTCCCTCCCATCCTAATCACTCTGAGAAGCACCTCTCTGAAGATAACGGGCACCCAGTGCTGTTTCTGTACAGACAGTTGTTGCAAACAAGAAAAGCCTAGATAGTTCATATATCCACCGCCTTCCCTGTCTCTTTCCCTCTCCTCAGCTCTACTACACTGATTAAGAATTCATGAGTGTAAAGCAAGTATGTCAATACCATGAATGCACAGAGCTCTAACAGCTTCTTCCAATGAGAAATGTGGTGGTGATAGCTGTTTCAATTTTTATTTTTTAAGTGCACTGTAAATACAGACATACTGTAAAGAAAATATATCACTAAAATATTTACATATTTCATACAGCCTTTTGTAACTGCTTCCTTTAGTGAATGAAATCTTATTTAGTACAATGAAATAATGTTATACTTTGATATTTTGTACTATACTGCTTTAATTGATCTCATAAGTTATTCCAAATGCTAACCACAAAAGCTCTTCTATACTCATCTAATAATCCATTTAAGGTTGTAATATGTTTGTTTGTTTGTTTGTTTTTTGAGACAGAGTCTCACTATGTTACCCTCAGTAGAGTACTGTGGCATCACAGCTCATAGCAACCTCAAACTCTTGGACTTAAGCGATTCTCATGCCTCAGCCTCCCGCGCAGCTAGGACTACAGGCACCTGCCACAACGCCCGGCTGTTTTTTCGTTGCAGTTGTCATTGGTTAGCAGGGCTTGAACCTGGGCTGGGCTTGAACCTGCCAGCTTTGATGTATGTGGCTGGCACCCTACTCACTGAGCTGCAAGCGCTACACAATTTGAAGATAGTGCAAAAGTCCAAATAAAAGCAAATGAAGAAAAAAAATTTAAGTTAAAAATCTACTAGTTTATTATTTAGCAAATAGTTTCGTATTTTTTCAGGTTTTTGGCCTATCTCTTCTGCCAAGCAAAGACCATACAGAAAATGAAATATTAAGCTATAACC
>NW_003852421.1:2203985-2206291 GCF_000181295.1 Otolemur garnettii | reverse complement strand
TAGATAGAATCTTGCTCTGTCATCCAGGGTAGAGTGCAGTGGCATCATCATAGCTCCCTGCAACCTCAAACTCTTGAGCTCAAGTGATACTCCTGCCTCAGCCTCCTGAGTAGCTGTACAGGCGTGTGCCACAGTGCCAGCTAATTTTTCTATTTTCAGTAGAGACAGGGCCTGGCTCTTGCTCAGATTGTTCTCAAACTCTTGTGCTCAAGAGAGCCTCCTACCTCAGCCTCCCAGATTCCTAGGATTATAGGCATGAGCCACTATGCCCAGCCAGTTCTAATTCTTAAGATAGTTTTTCATTCAGTAGATCATAATATTGTTATTCAATAAAAAGGCTAAATTGATATACTGTTAGCCATAATTTGAAATATTTTCATAATGCTATAATGTAGCATTTCCTTCTATTTTCAGACATATCACATACACAATATTATCAATATAGAGTCTCAATATTTTCTGTCAGTTGGGACAAGACCAGTAGTATCATGTTCTTCATTTGTCTAGAGAAATGGAAACTGAAGTCCAGGGAGGATTTTGACCAGGGATGGGGAACCTGTGGCCTTATAGGTCCATAAATGTGGCCTTTTAACAGAATTTAAATTTTATACAACAAATCCTTTTATTTTTACTAATACATGGTGGACATAAAGTTCGTGTGCAATTTTATAATAGTTATAACTGTAAATTGCACACAAATTTTTGTCCACTCTGTATATTCTTGTTCATCTTTTATATTTTTGTCTTATTTTTGAAATTTAATTTATTTAAAAGGCCAAAGAATAAGTTTTGACAAAATAATCCTCCCATATTGAGTGGTATAATTAGAATATCAGTACGCCAAAGGGGCTAAATTGATGGCTGCTATGCTCATGACTTAGTTCTAACTTCCCCCACCTGACTGGCGCCACTACCCCAAGAGGCTGGTTGGCGAGAGTTTATGGGGATTGAGTACACAGTTTGTTATCAGCTTTTGACAACAGTGCATTGTGTTTCTGTTTGAAATGGAATTTGTGAATAGTTGCACAGCTTGCCAGTATTTTTTAATTCTGTCTGCTTAACAGCCCATCATATCAAAGAAGCCCAAGAGAACAACAAAGAAAGAAAACAGATTATCTAATGAGGATTGGAAATGGCAATAATATCTTATTTCTGCTACAGATAAGATGATCTGCTTGCTTTGTGATACTGCTTAAAGAAATTCAGTGCTCATCAGCATTATATCACTCTTAAGGACCACAAATATTTTAAATGAGAGGGAGAAGTGTTAAAGGATTATATTGTGGAAATTACTACATAAAACATAAAAACCCAAAGCAAAGACAGTTCCTTCAAGCAGCAATGAGACCTGGAAATAATGCCTCTGAGGCAACTAATAACATGGCTTATATATATATACTCAGGAGGGAAGGGAATCCATTCAGTGATGTAGAAACTGTGAAAGAATTCATTGTCAAAGTTGTAGGATGCTTAGAGCCTGATAGCATTTCAAAGTGAAAAAAACTTTCTCTTCAAACAAAACCATAACTGATCAGCAGCATGAATTAGCCTTCAACTTAAACCAACTTCATGCACCAGGTCAGAAATAAATATATATTATCCAGTCTCTTTGGTCAATCAGCTCATTCTACTGACTCTGCGTAGGTTTTATACTTCATTTGTGTCATAACAAGATTTTCTTTGCTAGGAAGACTTACATGCTTTGGGCGCTCTTGCAAACAGAACACAGGGGATAGATGCCTTCAACATCTTTCAAGATACGTGTTGTGAAGTTGCACTGAATTTGGTAAATTTAGTGAGTGTATGTAAAGATAGTGCACCTTCCATGGCAGGAAGGGTTTATTGCACAGATTTAAAAAGTATTAACATATCCATCCACTCGCATTTCTTTTCATTGTATCTTGTATCAGTGAAAGGTCTGTGCTAAAGCTACTATTTTAAATGACACTTTGCAACAAGTTTTAAGTATCGTTACCTATGTTTATGCACCTGCAACATGACATTGTCGGTGTCAGAACATGCTAAAGTTGACTGATAAAGTATTCAGTGTGGAGTTGCCTTATCATTCTAACATGTGTCACCTATTGCCCAGACAGGAGTCAAAATTTTATCTCTGTGAGAAAAGATAGTTAAATTTCATGGAAAACAGAATCGACAATGTGAATTATTGAAATATTTCTGTAGGAATGTAGCATTTCTGTTTGATATCATGTCAGATCAAAACTACTTGAACATTTCTTTGCAAGGTAAAACTAAGTCTATATATAAAATGTGGCCAAAAAAAAAAAAAAATCCAAGGATTGGGC
>NW_003852421.1:2144756-2203769 GCF_000181295.1 Otolemur garnettii | reverse complement strand
AAAAAAAAAAAAAAAAAATCCAAACGTTTGAAAAAGCTTTCTTTTTTCCAAATGATTCTTCAAAAGGAAATTTCAATGAACATTTTTCCTAGTTAGCAAAGGTCATTAATGAGCAGGATGATACATGCAAATCATTTGAAAAATACCCAGCTATTATAGACCTGTTAATTGAAGAAGATAATAAAAGGTTCACTGACTTTGAGAATCATGACATCACACTCAAATTAGCATTTCAGCCTCCCCATTGATATCACCCAGGCACCAAGGCACTACAGAGGAATTGACAGAGCTCTCAGTTGATGGCATTTTCAAGTCAGCATTTGATGCTAAGAAAGAGCCAACCGAAATATGGAAAAATGCAGTAGAATACCCACACCTTTGGCAGCATGCCTAAAAAATGCTTTATTTTTCAGCCACTTCTTGCTGTGAATCTATGTTCCTCTACTTAACCCAAAGCAAGACTCCCTTAAGGTCACAAATGACTGATAACCCATCTAGACAATCAGCTGAAACTGGGCTTCCATGTTACAGCTGAATATTCAAATGCTTTTCAACAACAACAACAACAAGAAAAGCAAAATCATTAAAAGTTTTGTTGAGTTTAAAAATTAACAAATACTTTTCATTTTTGAATTATTAAGTACATAGTAGATTTTTACAAAATAGTGTACATTTTAAAGTATTTCTAATTGACGTTTCTTGAATGTGGCCTAACTTGATTCCAGCTAAATTAATGCAGACTTGCAGCATGAAAAGTTTCCCCATCCTGCTGGCTTAGACTGTGAGTTTCTACATTATTAACACAGGATACAGCCATTGTTGGAGCTCCATCCTTCTGGTACAAATCATTTGCTCCCTGTGTTTTTGCAGCATATTCATCTCTGTAAATATGTGGGTGAATTGACTTGGTTTCAGAGGAAGGAATGAGCAGAGGGAAGGAAACATCGTGTGACCAGTGAAGGGCCCCAGAGCCACACGCCAAGCAGGATCCTTTCCAAACCTTGCCTGGGTTGAGAACCACACCCTGATTCTGCCCTGCATTTCACAGCCGAGCGAATGAAGAGTCAGAGAGGCTAGTAGCCTACCCGAGGGAGTTGAACTAGGTCTGCTAGACTCTGAGATCCCTGCAGTTTGTTACTTCTCCAGGAACTTAACATCCGCTGGGAAGGAGGGAATAATAATAATATATGCAGAGGTGTGAAGAAAAGGACCGTTTACTGTTATGAGTTAACAAAAACAGCAAGTCAGTAAGTTAAAGGTGTACAGAGAATTGAGAGATTACTTCTTGATAGGTAGTCTCCGGAACTGCTTCTACAATGAAAAGATCAACCACAGGTAAAGTTTTAAAAATGAGAGGGGATTTCAGGAAGGAAAAAAAAAAAAAAAAGAAAAGCATTCCAAAAACATATGATGGCTTCAAGGAGGGAAGGGGATCACCATGTATGGCACACCTCTTGGGAGTGGGACTCAATTAGAAGAGAGACTTTATCTAACAAATGCAATCAGTGTAACCTAATTCTTTGTGCCCTCAATGAATTCCAAATACTAAAAAATTTTAAAAAACAAGCAAACAAACATATGATGGCTTCAAATGAGAAAAGCCTAGATGAGAGGAAATGAGGATCCTAGAGAAATAGATTCCAAGCCAATGCTGGAACGGACATGGCTGATTGCTATATGTCAGATGCCAGATATTTATATAAATAGTTTTTGAGGTTAAAGGAAGTATCAAGAACTTTGGACTGAAGAGCTTCACAGTAGAGGTGCAATTTGAGGTGGATGTTGAAAGGTCAGTGTGAACTGTAAGGGAAGTGCTGAAACAAAATGGCAAGATGGGAAGACCCAAGACCTACCATCTATTTGCCTGGTTGGAGGCTAGAGGACAGATTATCTGTACGAAAAAGTTTGAATGGTACCCAAGTAGACAGTGAGAGACCACTAAAAATGTTTTTGTTCAAATGCTCCCCTCACCAAGGTGATGAGGAGCCCTTTTGTTGTAAATAAATGAATAAATTATAATAAAACAGTAAGCCCTTTCTATTCCTTATCGTGCATTTTCTCTCCCAGCTTTTGATCATGTGTTGACCTCTGGAAAACCCTCTTGCCCTGGTTTTTGAAGCACCCCACTCTGCTGGCTCCCCTCTCACTATGACTCAGTCCTGTCTGGGGCCCCCTTCTTTGTTCATTGCCTTTGTCCCAATGTCGCCACAGCCAAGCCCTTTTCTTCTACTCACCTTCATCTTCCTCAGCTAACACCTGACTTGCTAACACACATATGTGTGTCTCCGGCCCCCCTGTTTCCCAGGCCTCCTGTTGTCCCACCTCCCTGCTTATTAGGCATGTCCCTGGAAGGGTACAGGGCTGCTGTCAGGCTGGCCCTAAAGCCTGGCTCTTACCCAGTCACGAACCTGTCTTTGTCACACCCCGAAATCCTCCATGACCCTCCCATGCAGTGACATTGATCTGTTCCCATCTTTCCCCATGCAGCCCAAGCTGAGATCCATTTGCTAAACCTGCCTGCACAATGAGAGTGCCATGGTCTCCTTCGTCCTGCATTTCAGCAAATACTCACACTCAAAGTCATGGACACGTTGCCCCTAGAAATCTTGGCTTTTTCTGATTTAACCCTCTTCCAACAAGGCAGTCAGGGAACTGCTGCTCATCAGACTTCCGTTTGACAGGCGTGACCTCAAAAAGCTGCAGACCAGAGAAATAAACCTGCCCTGTAGCCAGCTTACCTCACTCTATGGCAAGGGCTTTGGAAATGCAGGTTATTACTATTGCTGGCTTGTTACATTGAATTCAATGTAAACGTTCATCACCTGGCTACTTGTAAGGTTTTTCTGTTTGTGTTTCCTTATGCTTCTTAAAATACTTTGAGATAGGGCTTAGTTACTCTTACATCCATCTGTATATCCATCTACATATATGTATATACATGCATAACAAGCACCTGCATGTGTGCTTACACATGCATGCAGATTCACACTGTATATATAACTTTGGAGAGCAGGGACTGTTATTCTTTCTTCTCTTTTTATTTTTTTTTCTTTCTTTTCCTGCTCTGATTTCGTCCCAGCAGTAAATAGAGTGGGTGTGCTTTGTGGTGTTGGTGCCTTCGAGTTTAGTGCCAGCCCTCTTCTCAGAGGCCCGTGTCCTCTTTTCATCAGATCTACAAGGCAGCAGGGCCTCCCGGCAGTGTGGTAGCAGCCCCTGGCCGGCCGAGCTGTTCTCACTGCAGTCTGTGCCTACAGGCTTGATTTAAATCCAACCCATGTTACCCTGCTTCTGGCTCAGGCACTGTTAAAATTGAGAGAGATACATTCAATTTTAAGCAAGAACAAACTAAATCTATCTTTTAAAGAAAAGTAGAAACAGGAATAGCCTCCTGTGGTATTTCTTTAAATGGACTAATATGTTGATCTTGGAGAAACTGGGAGCCATCTTTCATGTTTTCATTATTAAGCCGGGTGAAATGAAAACCAAACCTCACTCTCAAATGCCACCTCTGGGAATGTCGCTGAGTTGTTTCTATTTTAAAGTAACCTGCATGATTTCTTCTTTAGTTAAGGCATACTAAAGCTTTAAACACTATTTAATTGCTTCCTATACGCAGAGCTTATACCAAGAACATTTTATAATGTTTACTGGTTGTGAATATCTAATTGTATGAGAAATAATTGCTGTGGATCTACCTCCACAGGTTAAAGAAATTGCAGTCTGAACCCCGCAATAAAGTACCAATTATCAGAGTACTACATCATAGTCCAGAGCAGATACCTAAGTCCTTATTTATTTCTTTGTTTTTAAGTAAAATTATTAGTCATAAAATAAAATGTAGGCGTTAAATGGTAATTTCTGCCATACTTGATTATTCTTAATCTGGGGGAAATACTTTTCTGGGGAGAGGGCTTTCAATCAGTCAGTGTTCATAAATGAGCAAATATCTGTATGATTTTAACAGAACAAAACAATGCTTATTTCTTTCTTTTGTGAGGCTCATGCTCACTGACCTTGTAGCTCTGTACTGGTCATCTAACTTTAAGGGGGGAAATTCTGGAAAGTAGGCTTAGTGTTGTTTTACTCATAATTATACACTGGGCAAAATTCAGAGTGGGGAGAGGGAGTGTTTATTTTTCTCTAAAAATGATGGGATTGAGCTAAAAGTGAGAGATTAGGAGGAGCTCAGGAGGACTCTCACAGGAGGACGACCTGTGATAGTCCCTCAATGTCTGTTGTGATTTGAAACACTTAGAGGTTTATAAGCAGTGGAGGAGGGGCTCCTGGGAAGCCAGGACTGCCTTGAAGCAGTCAGGATTCACACCACCCCACACCCTGCCCACTACCACACCTCCCTGAAAGGGCCCCAGGTGCCTTCTAGTTTTAACACTAAATAGTTTATAGGATGTTCAGGGTTGGGTTGCTTGAAACAGATCTGGGGTGGGTGTTTATTCTCAGAATACCTAGAGCATAAGTCAGCTTAGCAAGGAACCTCAGAAGGTCACCTACCCAGACAAGAAGTCCTTTAAGACATACTGGCAGCTTTAGCTGGTCTCCAAACACCATTGCTTTGCCTTTTATTGCTTTGCTCCTCCACCCCAACTTCTGCCCTGTGCTTATTCTTTGTGCTACCAGTGGAGTGGCTGCCTCTCTGTGTTCTAAGGATTGCTTTGATGAGTTTACTATGGGGAGCAAATATACGCACACATACACACACGTGCACATATACACCCTGGGTTCTTGGCCTAGCCACTGCACAGACCTGCACCATTAGCAGGTAACATTGGCACCCATCACAAGCCCTAGAGGTTGGCACCTGAAGGTTGGCATCTTGGTGGAAGGCACCACCTCTCGGCCACTCTGCAGAGAAGGAGCTATAGGTGTCAGCTTTGCGGATGGCTGCCTTTCATTTTGAGTTTCAGCTTTATCTCTGGGGCACAGTGTTCCTATGCAACACTAATCGTGTAGTTTCATCATCTTGGATCTGATAAGGAGTTACTCATTCTTATCTGTCTCTCCTTTTTTGGCAAACACTCTGGAAGATAGATGATACCATCCTATTGAAAAACTCGCAATTGAATCACCCAGGTTGTAAATCTGTATGTTTACCTTTGGAGAATGTGTGTGAAATAACAATATCTGGTTTGTCCAGCCTGTCATAAAACATATCTCAAGGCGTTTCTTTACCTTCTTTTCTTAGCCATAGAAATCAACTGGTTTGTATTTCACAAGGGTTGTCTGTAATACTTTGAAACACACAAAATTCCGAGAGCCGTAAAATACCAAAGACTTTTGCTTTAATGCTTAAACTTTTCTGAATGCTCCCAATACATCATCATTTTAAACTTGAAGGTAGTTAGGAGAGGCTACTGAGGAAATAGGCCCAACACTGTACATGATAGTAGCAGAACAAATATTAGAATTCTATTTTTATGGCAAATTCTCTTTTTTTTTTTTTTTTTTTTGAGCTAGAGACTCATTCTTTGCTCGAGCTTAAGTGGCAAGGACCTAGCCTGGCTCCCAGCAACCTCAAACTCCTGGTCTCAAGCAATCCTCAACTCCTTGCCTCAAGCCTCCCAAGTAGTGGGGAATACAACAGTGTACCACCATTTCTGACAAAGTTTTCCATTATTAGTAGAGATGGGGTCTTGCTCTTGCTCAGGCTGGTGTCAAAATCCTGAGCTCAAGGGATCTTCCCACCTTGGCCTCCCAGAATCCTAGGATTACAGGTGTGAGCCACCATGCCCAGCCAGTTCCCTGACATTTTACTACAACAGTACATGCTCATTAAATGATATGTGTTTTCATGGCTACCCATCCCATGCCTTCTCCCCACACAGCTGTTGAAACACAGCTGTTCAAAAATGGCAGAATTTAACAGCACCAAGAATTTCCATTCTATGAATATGATCTTGGAGGCTGGGAAATTAACTAGTAGTCTAGTAAAGATGGAATCTGAAAACTGTCCTTATTTCAGTGGTATTATTTATAAGTAATCAGTCTAGCAGGAGTCAGGGGAGGGGACTTGGTGATTCTGTACAGGGAAGAAACAATATTTCTGTGTCACTGTTCCTAAACATTCCATCCATCCATTTTACTAACTATCCTGACAGAATGGTATTGTTGATAAAAAGTCCGAGGACTTGGGTAAGAGGACCTGAATTCAGAGGACCCTCTGTTACCCTATAATTTGGGTTAAGTCACTACACCTTCTGAGGGTTTTTTTTAATCTGTAAAATAAGGGTATTGGGTTTTATTTTCTGATGTTTCAGCTATATCTTGTATACTCTTAGGTCCTACATGCCACTCTCTCTCCACTGTGTTATCCCTCTTTGTAACCAACTTTTTCACCCAGCCTGGTTTTGAAGGGTGGGGGGCAGGGGAGAGGACCAGCAATATATTAAAAATAAAAAAATTTTAATTTTAAAATGATCAGCCAGGTGTGGTAGCTTACGTCTGTAATCCTAGCACTTTGGGAGGCTGAGGCAGGTCCATCACCTGAGCTCAGGAGTTCAGGAGACCAGGCTGAGCAAGAGCGAGACCTTATCTCTAAAAAATAGCCAGGTGTCTTTGCAGGTGCCTGTAGTCCCAACTGCTTGGGAGGCTGAGGCAAGAGGATCACTTGAGCCCAAGAGTTTGAGATTGCTGTGAGCTATGACACCACCAGCACTCTACCAAGGGTGACAAAGTGAGACTGTTTCAAAACAAAGAAAATAAAATAAAAATCAAGCTTACGTAGGCCCAGTTTGCAGGTGTTGTTCCTCTCTGTGCTATTTAATTCTACCAAATTACATTTTTTATGTTAACTTAATAGGCTAATATTTTATAAACTTGTAAGATTGAATGTATGGAATGAAATCAATATTTCTGATAATTACTTGATGGGAATGGGGAGGCTCAGTAGAAAGTCATTTAAAACCTACAGACTAGTATTGATTAAAATTAGTGGCTTAAAGATTTATAATATCTAATTTACAGAGGTGTTTTTTTTTCATGGTTTATTCCATAGCATAGGTAAAAATTGTTACCTCGACATTTATGGTAACATTTAGCGGATAATTTTCTTCACTAGATTTAGGAAAGAGTCTGTAGTTTAGAATCAGAAGGTGTTCTCTGTCTTTATTGCTACAATTTAGCATTTTTATCTGGTATGTTTGGCTTGGAAGGGACAGGCTCTCTGTTTTCTTTTGGGAATCATCAGACTCTTGTTGTGCCTTTTTGTATTCACAGGATATGTGGTCATTTCACTGACAGGTTCATGAGCAGCTCCATATATATCAATACTTCCTTACATTTGCTGAGTACCACACAGGTGGTTCCCAGTGCCAGCTGTACGTCAGAATATATTTTTTAAGACTTACAAAGATGATTTTGACGAGCACCCTTGTTGAAAACTAAAGGTTTACTAGGAGTGTCAGGTTGTTTTTCATGTGGTCTTTCATCACCTTTGTTCGTCATGAGGAAGGTACTGCACATGGGAGTGATGATCCTGGTTTGTGTGGTTTTTTTTTAGACAGTCTCCATGCTGTCTCCTGATAAAATGCTTGGAGAACTGATAACAGGAGATAATATCTGTCATTTAGGGTAGGATGAACATTCTCTGGTAGAGGACCTGTTTGCTCAAGGACATGGAAGTGGGTGGAACTGGCACATGTAATTAGGGAGAATATTTCCAGCAGAGGCAACCAAGAACCAGTGTTCCTATGAGCAACACCTGTGAAGGGCTGGCAGAAAACAGGTAAAAAGGGAGATGACCATGTAGAGACTTCAGAAGTTATTTAAAAAGTGTTTTGGAGCCTCTGAAGATTTGGAATGAAAGGTCACATCCTATCATGCCTTGGGGGTACTAGCATAGACAGGGACTGAATGAATTGGTGGAGGCTTGGATTTAAGATCAAAAATCAGGAAAGGGGAAGAGACATGGAAGAAAATGCTGTATCGTTCTCAGAAAGGTTGTACCATCAGAAAAACCAAACCCAAGAACGGAAGCAGACTTGAGAGACATGTCGGGGACTCCCATTTTAGTGAATTAGAGAATCAAGATTACTTCGGCTGTCTTTCTAGAACTCAGGAAAGTGGTCAGAGCCTGAGCATGCAGGGTTCATGTGCTTGCAGGAGCGAGATGGAGGCTGGGAGCTGAAATGGACGAATGTTTGGCACTCTGCTATTCACAAAGCACCTGTGAGTTTGCTTTTTGAGATGGCCAAAGGAGAGACCACAGAGAAAGACAATTACGCTAATCGTTAACAAGTTCCCAGTGCCTGCCGTGTACCAGACACTGGGATTTTCAGTACCTCAAATCTCACACCCTTAAGAGGTGAGCATCATTATTGTCTCCATTTTACAAAGGAAGGAGCTGAAGTGAGGTTAAGTACTGTGTGCATGGTCATGCAACTAGTAAGTGGCAAAGCTGAGACTTGACACTCAGATCTGGCAACCTAGTTCCCCAGGGTTGGTTAAACAGAGAAGATGAGGTATGGAAATAAGGGAAAATCAGATGCCCAAAGAGGAAAGAATCACAAGGAGGGCAGATACGGTTGATTCCTGTATTTATTAGTTTGCCACTAGAAACTTCAAGAATAAAGGTGGAGAATATAGTTGCTTTAAATGATGTGTGCCCGGTTCATCACCATTAATGATCACCTGCCCTCCTCAAAGCTTACATATTGAGCTTTTATGGAACAGATGGGCTGTGGCACATTACTGCCTCTTAATGTCCTGAGTTACAGTAGCCTGAAACACAGGTGAATATCTGAACGTCAGGACTCAGGCATGCCAGAGGCATGCTGCTGTGCTCATCTGCTTCTGTGCATAAATACTTAATGTTTGATGTTTGCCCTTTTTTACATTTATCCTAGAGCTTCTTAACATTATTTTTAAGTGATGAACATTTTACTTGTACAAAATCATCCATAAGAGTGACAAACTTAATACCATGATGATCCAGCAAGATGTGTCCTTGGAGTAGCTTGTACCTACCTGTTGTATGCATGTGGGCTCATGTATGATTTTACATGTGACTTTTACATATACAAATTATTTATATATAATTTCCTCCAGATTTTCCATTATTTCATAGTTTTATTATTCCAGTGACAAGCTCAGAGGAAGGGTTTATTTGAGGCTCCAGCCACTCACCCCACATTATAAGAAGCTCTATGATATCTTGGTCTCCATAGCAGTCAAAGACTTCAGGGCCACTTTTTATTTTCCAGAAGATATACTGAGACTTTTAGATTGATTTTTTCCCCCTAATCTTAGTGTACTTGGAGAATGTCTCTCTGGAGAAGCGATAAGGACCAATGGTTGAGCTGCAAACATGTAAGAAGGTTTGAATCTCAGCTTCACAACATGCTGTTTGACCTTGCTTAACTACTGAAAGTCTTCCTGACCTCAGTGTCAGTGTCAGAGATAATGAACTAGATACCTGTGTCCATTAGACCTAGAGCAGGGGTCCTTAGACTTTTTAAACAGGGGGCCAGTTCATTGTCCCTCAGACCATTGGAGGGCCGGACTGCGGGCCCAGGGACAAGTTGGCTGCTAAACAGGACAGGCAGCAGCGGCAAAAACACCTGGCGGGCTGGATAAATGTCCTAGGCAGGCCGCATGTGGCCCACAGACCATAGTTTGAGGACGCCTGACCTAGAAGAATGAATAAGCTGAGGCCATGACATGCTCTAAAAGTCTTGGATCGAAGGACCTCTCATATGAAGTCTTACTGTTGTAGTACTTGTCTGTTAGCAGGCGCTTGCCATATTTCATCATTTCTTTCACATCCTCATCTTATTGTCATCACCAAATTAGCAACTGTTTCACTTATGTTTTTGAAAACCTGAAAACATCACACATATTAATGGATGTTTCATTGAATATTAATGAACACTCAGAACTTTACCTCCATAGGAAGCTAAATGGGCCATATATTACTCATCCGATCATTAATCTGAAATAAGATTATCATCCTAAAAAATACATTAATTCATATGAAATTTCAGGTTTAAAGTACAGCTTTAAAATATTAAATAAGCACCATGTTAAAAAAGGAAATTTTGTTAAAGGGGCTGCTCTAGATAATTAAGAAATGAAAATTTAGGCGGCACCTGTGGCTCAAGGAGTGGGGCGCAGGCCCAATATACCAGAGGTGACAGGTTCAAATCTAGCCTAACCCAAAAAAAAAAAAAAGAAAAAGAAATGAAAACTTGAGTTCTGAAAAAAAAAAATCCAGAACCACACTTAATTTGTTTCCATAGCTTTTCTTATTTTCTTATCCATGTTTTACACTTGAGAACATTTGAAAGGCACAGTGACATTCCCCGCTACTTGGGAAGTTTGAGGCAAGGAGTTGAGGATTGCTTAAGTCCAGGAGTTTGAGGTTGCTGGGAGCCAGGCTGGGGCCATGACACTTTAGCTCAAGCAAAGAATGAGACTCTATCTCAAAAAAAAAAAAAAAAAAAGTCAGAGAATTTGCCATAAAAATAGGATTCTAATATTTGTTCTGCTAAACTCACTGGCTGGCCCTATGTGGGTGGGCAGGTACACCCTGTGCGGAGGCAGACAGGTCCAGGTCCAAGGCAGTGTGCTTGTGCGCCAGGTGCAGTGAGAGAGTATTAGGATGTCTTAAGCAATGAAGTGATAGTGTCAAATTTATGTGCCAGAGAAATTGCAATAGTGAGATGGATTAACCCTAGAGAGTTGATAATAGAGGCGGAGTGTCCAGATAGAAGATAGCCTAATCCAAGCAAGAGATCATTTGAGAGCCAAGGAAAGGCAGTACCAATGGGAATGGAAAGGGAGGCATGAGTTCAGTGATCACTGAGAAGTTGAATATGCTGCTCTAACGATATAAATCCAGCAGTTACTATTATTGCAGCATTGGCAATGAAGCCATGGGTATAAATTAGACCATATGTGGTAGGTATTTATTAAATGCATATTGATGACTTTCCTGATGTTTTAAACCGAACCTCATGTATGCATGAGGAATAAAGAAATGATTTTTCTTTTCCCCTCCCTGGCAACCTCTCCTGTGATTTTTTTCTTCCTCATAAGAAATGTAACTTCCTCTTTAAATGTAACTTTTTGTTACTCTGTGAGCAGGAAGGCCTTAGTTGCTGCAGAGAAATACCACTGCTGTCATCCTCATCATTCTAATAGTGAAGAACATTGAATTTGGAGTCAGACAGACCTTGAGTTTTCATTCCCACTCCATTTCTGTTCTGGCTCTATCACTAGCCATGAGAAATTAAGCATGCTTCTCAATCTTTATGAACTTGAGTTTCCTCTCCTGCAAAGTAAGAATAATAATACTTCATAGAACTGTTGCACAGTGTAAATGAGATAGCACGTTTAAATGGGTAGCATGCCACCTGGCACAGGTAAGGCCAATAGATGCTACTCTCTTCTCCACGTCCTGCGTTTGTGTCCTTTGTTCAGATAGAGAAACTGAAGGGGAGGCCAACATGCCAAGGCGCTGGGAAAGCTGGTCTCAGACTTCAGTCAGTGTGCCCTCTTAGTGACTGGAGACAGGTACTCAACACACGGATTGTGTGTTTGGAGTGATATGTTGGTGTTTTCCACAGGGATGTGCCTGTGTTGTGTTCTGCTTTCTACAGAAACCAACTTCCAGCTCTAAGCCTGGGAATAGAGCCTGCCTTCCTGTCTCTCAAATCTATTCTCAGTGTAGAGTATTTTCTCCTCTGAGCCTAGGCTAAAAATTCTGTGACCTGCACCTGATTCCCATAGCATATCAGCACATCCCAGCACATCGGACCTAAACAAGACCTCAGGAGTCAGCCAAGGTGGCCTTGCAGAGACTCGGGCAAGAAGCGATCACAGCAGCTTGGCGAGAAAGGCCCCACAGCCTCAGCATGAACACCACGCTCCAGCCTGCCAACGATGCCTGCTCCCGCTTCCAGACAGTACTAGCTCAGGGTTGTCTGGAGTACTGAAGGTATGTCCCAGCTCCCAGAACCACAAGTAGCTGGGATGCTCTGGGAAAGACGAGAAGAAAAACTATGAATTAATATTCTGTATGAGAAACTCACTTGACACATTTCTTACAAGCAAGCCGTTTATTTTTCTTTGTCCAGGCTGAGGCCGGGCCCTTCTTGCCCAGAACTAATCTGCATGTCCGTGCAGTGGGGCTGAGTAGGGCACATCCTTAAGGAGGAAACCCAGGGAACAGCAGAGAGCAGGGAAGCCCTCAGCAGCGTGGCCTTGAAATCATCTGACAGACATTTGCTTTTCCTCACACGTTCTTGGTAAGCTGTTCCCACGATGTGGTCACATCAGATCTCTCTCATCCCCTCTCTAAGCATTTCTTTTTCTGGAGTATGAAGAGGCTATTCATGGAAGAAAGCAATTTGGTGTCAGGGGCTCTTTTGAGCCTTGGGAATTAGGCCTCAGAAGCTTGGAATTGGAGCTCAGCTGCTGGTGGAAAATACACTGTGAATGTTTTATTCAGTAATGCACATATAACATTGAGCAGAATCCAAATACATAAATCACTTATACAATAGCTGTTAGAACTACCTTCCAGCATTTCAGAATGGAGCTGCCAGTGTTGCTCACAAAGGCCTCTAGTGCCATCTGCAGGCCAAATGTTTAATTATGCTGTTAAATTCTCCCTCTTGCATGTATTTTGTGCCCCTTCAGAGTCCTTTAACTCTCAGGTTCTTTGGGCGAGAAATTTGCTTCCATCAAAACTGAATTGCCTTCACTTTTTGAAGATAGCAGACGAGACCCTTAGCACTCTTTAAAATTCTGACAGGACAGAGAAAACAGGATGGCGTTGACAAAGCTGGTTTCTTCCACTTGGCTTTTAACAGTTCTATGCACTATGTGGGCCCTCTGAGTTTGGGCCCCATAGCAGTCTACATCTCAAAGCTAGTCTGTCTTTGTAATGAGTCTTGTTACTGTAGCTGTCAACCTCTCAATGTCAGTATGTCACAATCACCAATATATTAACATCAAAGAAACAGAAGCTACTGTCATCAGTAAAACCTTCCTATAAATTCAGCATGGGCTCACACAGTTAGGGCCCTGAAAACTGTCTCCAGTGGCAAAACCTCGCCCCAGATATTGCCATGAGTCACTGAAGCCAGCAGACAGATTTGGTCACCTGTGTGAGATCGGCCATCTTGCCCTGAATGATGGTGGTGTGGTGACAAGACATCAAACTTTACTTCAATCAGAAGACCTCTTGCCAGGCACACCTGTAATCCCAGCACTTGGGAGGCTGAGGTGGGTGCATTGCCTGAGCTCAGGAGTTCAAGACCATCCTGAGCCAGAGCGAGACCCTGTCTCTGAAAATATAGCCAGGCATTGTGGCTGGTGCCTATAGTTCCAGCTGCATGGGAGGCTGACGCAAGAGAATCACTTGAGCCTAAGAGTTTGAGGTTGCTGTGCGCTATGACACCATGGCACTCTACCAAGGGCAACAAAGTGAGCCTCTGTCTCAAAAAAAAGAAAAAGAAGATCTCTTCACAGTGTAATACTTGGCCTCTTCAACCTGGCCACAGGTCTTATATCACTACAGATGATCCTTGAGCCTTCTGATGTGAGTTGTCAGCATCACCCTGAGCTATTCTGAATATGAAGTGGCATCATACGATCCCTCTGTGATGTGGCATCCCAGCTCCTTGATGTTCCATGAAAGGCTGGGTGGAGCATATCCAAAATGCAGCCTGTGGTGAGGCTCGGTAGGGAAAGGATACAAGTGTGCTGACAAAAGCACAGGAGACCACATCTGCCACGCGGCCTTGTGATAGACATCTGCAGTGGGCAGGCAGGCTGAGGGACTATGGCTAGGGGTGGCATGCTCTCTTTAGACAAAGGCATTCCAAAAACTGGGTTAAAAGGCAATATTGCTAGAGTACCCTGTGCTCTCCAAAGCTGGGCATAGATGCAAGCCACACAGAGAAGTTGTCAGTTAACATTATCTCCTAATACGTGTATGAAGACAAAGTCATCAAAGTAAAAAATCTCAAATTTAAAGGGATAAATTAAAAAGCAGATGGCCTTTCACTTCCACAAACTGTGGAAGCAAGTAGGCAATGATTGAATGCTAGAAGTGAAGAGTAAGAAATTTAACAAAGTCTATAAACTTGAGCACTGGAGGTCCTTGTGTTGCTTCACAATGACGGAGGCTCAGCTGGAAGACTCAGAAACTGGGGTTGAAAATCCTCTTATTCACTTGTCTGGTAGTTGACACAGACTATCAGCTGGGGTCCGGCCGGGGTGAAGCCAGAACATGAACACACAGCCTTTCCATGCAGCCCGGGCTTCTTCACAACATGGTAGCTGGGTTCCAAGGGCAAGAGAGCACCAGGCAGAAGCCATATTGCCTTTGCGACTTAGCCGCAGAAGTCTTGCACTGTCAAGGTATACTGTTCAAGGTTGCAAACTTGCCCAGCTTCAAGGAGAGGAAACAAAGTCCTCTCAGTGGAGGAGGGTCAACTCTTGTAAGAGGAGCACCTGGAGAGGCAGGGCTGTCTTTGGAAAATGCCATCTGCCCCATCTGTTTCATTCATCTCTTATACCCTCATCCCCATACATGTACAGCAGTGGGGCAGCGTGACTTAGACTCTCAATCACCATTGCGTGGGTTTGTGATAGGTGAATAGTGGGTCTATGGGTCGAGGCTAGTGCTGGTTCTCTCCAGTTTACAGTTGGACCTGATCTTAGCCTCTCTGGATTTGTTTCGTCTAATGGAAAGCAAAAAGACTGAAATCTAAAACTATGATTATTAACTTTATTTGCTATCCTGGTACATATGCCTTGGTGGTAGGGAAGGTTACAATTCTGGTGGTGGGGGTAGTGTTGATAAAAGTTTCAAAAAGCCTCCCTTGGAAATTCTAAAATCTCTTCTAGCTCTGATCTTGGTGGACATTGAAACCTTAGACTTGATGTTTGGCTTTTGGAGTTTCCGTTTCCTGCTCTGCAGGATGGATCTGCTACGTTATCAGTTTAGCAGCCCTTCTGATTGATGTTATATTCATTTTGACATACTGAGGGTCCTTTATGCACACTAATAGTTGAAAATCGTTGGTATAAACCTATATATTGGTCTCTTTAATTGCTAAAGCCTTATGTGGTTCGGAAATAACTTATTATATTGTTTTTAATTCCCTTTCCTCCAGACATATTTTAAATCTTACCAAATTTTAGTGAAGCTTTATTTTTTAAAAGTATCTTATGTAACAGTATGCGTAATTATAGCAAAAGTTTCAAAAAGCAGTCAAGTACTACTGTTTTAAAACCATCCAAACATTTGCCTTTCCCTAATACTCCTGAATCTCCTACTCCAATTTGTGCTTTTTGTAAATACAGTGTGACCTTGTGTCATGAATACAACTTGACATTCTGTTGTCTGACTTTGAAGCCTATTCCACTGTTGGTCAGAGTTCTAGATGTGATATGTTTGCCGTATTTCTAGAGACACTGGGATGACATGGTTTGAACTTTGACTATCTCTAATTTTCCATTAAGCAAGGAGGAAATGCAGTGTGGTGCCCAGAAACATCACAGTCAGTGAGCCGGTAGGCCTGGCTGCATCCAGGCTCCACTGTGCCCCTCACTGGCTGTTGTCATTCAGAATAGGCTGCTTACCCTCTCCAGGCCTCTATCTTCTTGTCCCTAAGACAGAGATTTAATACCTCTTTCCTGAGAAAGTTTGCAAGAATAACATTAAGTCACATATATGAAGTATCTAGCATAAGTGCCTGGAACACAGTAGGTGTTCCACGCAATGAACATAACCGGCACATCACAAGAGGCTGTGGCTGGGACCTGTGAGACTGCCTGTAAGAGCCACCTTCCAAGCCAACAGCCGAGACTGTTGAAATGGGAGTAATCAACTTCTAGAAGCCATTCCCTGAAGGCAGTGTACTAAAACATCGTCTAATTTGTATGAGATTGGTATTATATCATTCTGTAGGTGGGGAAACTGAGCCTTCAGGGGTGGTTCAAACCTAAGATTTCAGAGCCATTGATTGACAGAGCAGTTTTTAAACCAGATTTTTCTTGGGACAAAGCCCAGACTCCTAACTACTACCTTGTCCTGTCTTCCCCCTTCTCTATTCTCAACCTAACCCTGTTCTAGAAGGCAACAGGAAACAAGGCAAGTTTTTTTTGTTTGTTTGTTTCTTGAGACAGAGCCTCAAGCTGTCCCCCTGGGTAGAGTGCCGTGGCATCACAGCTCACAGCAACCTCCAACTCCTGGGCTCAAGCGAGTCTCCTGCCTCCGCCTCCCAAGTAGCTGGGACCACAGGCGCCTGCCACGCCTGGCTATTTTTTGGTTGCAGCCATCATTGTTGTTTGGTAGGCCCAGGCTGGATTCGAACCCGCCACCTTAGGTGTATGTGGCTGGCGCCTTAGCCACTTGAGCCACAGGCACCAAGCCGAGGCAAGTTATCATTTAGAAGAATATTGACTTGATTTTAAAAAGTGTTGATGAAATTACCATATGATCCAGCAATTTCATTTTGCAGTGTATACTGCAGAGAATTGAAAGCAAAGACTCCAACAGATACTTCTGCTAGTCTGCTAGTGTTCATAGCGGCATTATTCACAGTGGCAATCCTAGTGTCCATCAACAGATGAATGGATAAACAAAAATGTGGTATATACAAACAATAGAATGTTATTCAGCCTTTAAAAGGAAGAAAACTCTGACGCATGCTACAAGGATGATCCCGGAAGACATTATGCTCAGTAAAATAAGCCAAGCACAAAGGGACAGGTCTTGCATGATCCTACTTACACACGTATGAGGTCATCAAATTTGTAGAGACAGAGTGGGGGCTGAGGGGTAGGGATAGTGGGGAGTTGGTGTTTAATGAGGACAGAGTTTCAGTTAATGAAGATAACAGGCTTCTGGAGTTGGATAATATTGATGGTTGCTTAACAATATAAATATACTTAACACCACTGAACTATTCACCTAAAATGGATAAAATTTTATGGTTTATATATTTTAACATACACAAAACAGTATTGTGTTTGTTTCTAATTCTAAAGCTAGAAAGCTTTTTTGAGTGTATTTAGCAGGAAAACTTACAACAAATTCTTGCCTTTGAAGGAGACGGGCCTGAGGCACCCACAGTGAATAGATCTCACCTAGGGAGCTAATTCAGTTATAAAAATCACACCTGGAATGAACCTGCAGTCTCACCATCCTGGGAAGTGTTGTTAGTGAGGGAATGAGGAGGGATGACTTTTCTTAACTGGACATTCGGTGACATCTCCCCCTATTGGTTAGTTTTTTTTTATATCTTTTTACTATGGAAAATTTTGAACATATACAAAAGTAGACATAATAGTATGATGATTCCCATATACTTGTCACATACCCTTAACAAATATATTCTCCGGCTCGGCGCCTATAGCTCAACCAGCTAAGGCGCCAGCCACGTACACCTAAGGTGGAGGATTTGAATCCCCAGCCCAGACCCGCCAAACAACAATGACGGCTGCAACCAAAAAATAACTGGGCGTCGTGGCGGGCACCTGTGGTCCCAGCTACTTGGGAGGCGGAGGCAGGAGACTCTCTTGAGCCCAGGAGTTGGAGGTTGCTGTGAGCTGCAATGCCACAGCACTCTACCCAGGGGGACAGCTTGAGGCTCTGTCTCAAAAAAAAAAAAAAAAAAAAAAAAAATATATATATATATATATATTCTCCATAATAGAAATAGGTGGTGCTTTTTCTGTGCACCCACCCATACCCTTTGATAAAATTTTCATAATTTCATATAGAACTATTTTAGTACATATCAGAAAAGATATAATTTTTTTAAACCATAATCTCATAATCAACAGAATAATTTTTAATATCAGATACAAAATGTCTAAATTTTGATGTCTCACAAACATAATTTTTTTAGCTATGTGTTTGAATTATGACTCAAATAAGGTCTCAACGATACATCTCTTAAATGTCTTTAGAAGAAATCTCTAGGCCCCATCCGTATCTTTTTTTTGTCCTTGTTCTTTTTTTCTTATAATTTCTTTACTGAAGAACTGAAGAAGTTAATTCTCATATGTGGATTAAGAATAGATAGTTGAGGGCAGCGCCTGTGGCTCAGTGAGTAGGGCACTGGCCCCGTATACTGAGGGTGGCGGATTCAAACCCAGCCCTGGCCAAACTGCAACAAAAAAATAGCCGGGCATTGTGGCAGGTGCCTGTGGTCCCAGCTACTCAGGAGGCTGAGGCAAGAGAATCGCCTAAGCCCAAAAGCTAGAGGTTGCTGTGAGCTGTGACAGTACAGCACTCTACCGAGGGTGACAAAGTGAAATTCTGTCTCTAAAAAAAAAAAAAAAAAAAAAAAAAAATTTAAAAAGATACAAGTTTAGAGAGCCTGAGAAGAAAACAGTCATCTTGATTTTTTATAATGCCACCTAGATGTGTAAACAGCATAGCCCATGAAATGGCAGCATCCAGAGGGGCAGCCCTTCGGCTCCCCAGCATGTGCACATAGGCACAGCCTGCCAAGCACAGACTGGTTCTGTCCTTGGCTGCCTCTTGCAAAAACCTGGAGGCGAGAGGCAAAGCACCCACCCATAGGGACTTAGGTCTTGTATGTACATAATCTTTCTATGCAGGACAGCTGGTGCTGCCTTCACTCCCTTGCAACCTCAGCAGAGTGTGCTGCCCTGCCCTGGGGGAATGTCTTCCTTAGTGAGACTAGCTCCTGGTGAGCAGCGATCAGATGGCAGCTGCTGCCCACTCTGCAGCCTCAGTCAGGTTAAATGGAGTTAGGCGTTACGGTGCTTTCTTGCCTCAGCCAGCTTCCTCTCTGGCTAGATCTGAATAAACTGAAAGAAACTGGGCAAGCGGCTTGCTGCTCCCTGTGGAGCTTCACAAGGATCAGTTCCTACTTATGTGATCCAAGAGCTGAGGTTGGCTTGCGGTTTTCTTTGCTCAGCAATACATGTTAATATCTTAGACTCCCATTTCTGAAAACGACTGTGGCTGAGATGTGCTTCTGGAGCAGAACTACAGGTTAAACTTGGAAAAGCAAACCTCTTTCACTCACAGCCTAGGTAACCAGAAGATTCTTCTTTTTGAATAGCATGGGGTTTCCATTTAAAATGTTAATTTAAAAGAATAGAAAATACTCTACTGAGAAGAAGTGTATAGTTAAGAAAAAAAAAAAAGTCATAGATTTTGAAGTCATAGACCTGGAAGGGAATATGTCAGCTCCATAATTTATTGACCAATGGTGCAAATGTAGACAGGTTATGAAATTTCTCTGATTCTGTTTACTCATCCCTGGGGTATACATAATAGAAATATTGTCTATTGTAGAGGACACGTATAAAAATTGTGAGAAATTGAGTAAGGCATCTAAGCTTTGTACAAGTTTAATAAATGTTTCTTGTAATGTAGGGTAAGCAGGTGATCTTCAAACTTAATCCCTAAGAGGCAGGAGGAATGAGGAATAGAGTGCAAACATACCTTCTTTCTAAACTGTGTGTGCATCTGAAAACCCGCTTTGGGTTAAACCAAGTTAGAATTTAGGCTCTGCTAATAAATCCTGATCTGTCAGTTGGGAATCAGTGTCTGCTTTAAGGCAGGGATAAAGGCCAGGCATACTGTGATGGCCTCTCCATTATGATTTGTATCCTGCTTCCTCTTTTCACAAAGTATACTTTCCAGGTCTTTAAATAGTCTCCATCAATGTCATTTTTTTTTCATGTCAAACTGGTAGTGTGCCAACGTGGTAACAAGACTTGTGTGAGGCACATCTCACGCATGCACATGAAAACCCATGAACCACAAAAGGATCAACAATGTCATTACTAATTACACAGTAAGGATGTGCTGTAGGAGAAGGCTATGGGCGATCTGTGGCAGCTAATTTGAAGATCAAATACAAGAAAATAATCTAAAAAGTAGAAAACTTGAATAGGTCCCTTCAAGAGATTAAAATATCTACTGCTTTGAACTTTTAAAGACTTTTCTTTTGGTCAAGTCTTTGATCAGTTTTTGTAAGTGGTTGGTATTTGTAAATATTTTATAGAGAAGTTGCAAAAATGTACTTTCTTTGAAGTACATATATGTGCATTTAGTTTGTTGAGATTGGTATTATTCAGATTTTCTATCATAACCTTTGTTATATATTAGCTGTATCTCATAATTTAGGCTTTATATACATTGCTGCAGTCTTAGTTAGTGCATACAAGTTTAGGATTGCTGCATCTCCTTTGTAAATGTTCCTCCTTATTCAGTCTGGTGCACTAAGACTCCAGTCTGCTTTGCCTAATGTTAATATAAGCTGGGATTTCTTTTCTCTCTCAAATGTAACTGGTCTATCTGAAACTCATCTGTTCACTGTCAGGCTTTCTTTATCACTTTGGTTTTAGGTGTTTTTATTTTATTTATTTTGTTATCCCGATTTGTTCATTCACATTTCATATAATGGCTGATAGAGTTGATTTTATTCCTTCTATCTTATTCTGTTATTTGTTTTAGTTTTTTTTCTCTTTTCCTTAATATTGTTGGTTTTATCAAGTAACTGTTCATTCCCTTTTTTTCTTTTATTAGTTTAGAAATTCTCTTCTACTTTTTTGTGCCCTTAATGATAATCTTCTGTAGGCTGATACTTAAAAGCATACATTTTTTATTTTTATTTATAAAAGGATACCTATATTTCCCATCAAGACACACACACACACATCTTAAATAAGGTCATTGCTTACTAGCTGTTTTTCCTGGGTTTCTCTAATGCTTTTATTGTGTGCTCCTGTCTGCTTCTCTCAGCAGTTTTATTTTATAAGCTGCCATTGCTTTTGTTTTCTTCTCACTGGCTGCTAGATTCCCTTAGGTGTATAGTTATTTTTCTTTGTCAGCTCACCAGGGTCAGGCTGCTTATTACATGGCTGCAGTTGTGTAGGCGATGAGAGTGAAGGGCTTCCCGTTCCAAGAATCACATGCGTAGCACCAGCAGCTGCTGCCATCTCCCTCTTCCCAGGTCCCCTCCACAATCCCAGCCTCAGGAGCAGGAAACAGGGGCCCTGCTCTCCACCCTCTCCTTGGCTAATAAAGCTCACCTAGGAGGTCAGTGTCCACCACATCCCCAGGTCTGCAGATCCCGTCCAGCTCGCCCATCCAGGACTCCCAGAGCTGGCTGTGGACCCCCCTGCATAGCCCACAAGGAGGAAAATTCTCATGAACTCTCCCTGCAGCCCACTCCCACAACCTCACTCATGCCAGCTGCTCCCTGTGCCCCACAGAGGCAGAGAGATTGAATTTGGAAGTAGAGGGAAAGCTTGGTCTATTTAGGTCTCCACATTCCCAGAATCCTTCTCTGTAATACTTCTTAATAGGGAGATTTTAAATTTAATTAGTTTTTGTAGTCAGAGGTGAGGATTTAATCCATATTTAGGGCATAATCTATAAGAAAAGCATATTCGAAGTACTTTATAACTTGGAAACAAAGACTTTGGAACACAGCTTCCCTCCCACCCCACCCTCAGCCCAGTCTCCCCACCACACTGGATCTCTTTGGTTTGGTCTTTGGACTGGTTCGTGCTCTCACTATTCTCTCCCTTTCCATGCCTGGTAGAATAAGGATGGTCCTAGGCTAGAGTTTCACGTTTTCTATAGTTAAGATATGTTAAATTTTTTTAAATAATTGTTTTCAACAAAGCTATAAAGTAAATTATGGTAGGCTGAACAGTGACTTACAAAATGTCTATGCCATAATCCCTGGGACCTGTAAACATGACCTTTCATGGCAAAAGGATTTTGCAGATGTGATTGAGTTAAGATCTTGATGAAGGAGGTTAGGCTGGATTATCCAGGTTGGCCCTAATTGTAGTCACTGGTATCCTGGGTTTTACCCTGGGTTGGCTCGGGTAGCCCAGGTGCCCAATGCTGCTATTTCCCATGTCCCTAATTCCCAGTGGAGTAATGGGGTGGACACAGTCCTGCAGTAACACTACAGACATAGTGACCCCTGATGACCTGGAAGCATGGCTGGGAAGGGGCTGGTTGTGGCTGCACTCACAGATAGCACTCACGTGGAGGTCATTTCTATAAGTGACCAAGAGAAGTCCTTTGTGAGGAATTGAGTGGATTTTGAGCAACTGCAAATGTGAGCAGCACATCAGACCCTGTGGGGTGGCCAAGCTAATCCTTTGAAGGATGCGGGCACCAGCATGGGCTACCTGAGAGAATTCTCAAGGCCCTGTCTCTGATGGAAGTGTCCCACCGTGGTGCTGGGGGTTTCACCTTGTCATGCACGTGAGATGAGGCCTCACTCAAAAGATGTAAGCAGGCTCGGCTCCTGTAGCACAGTGATAATGGCGCCAGCCACACACAATGAGGCTGACGGGTTCGAACCCAGCCCGGGCAGCTAAACGACAATGACAGCCTCAACAGAAAAATAGCCGGGTGTTGTGGCAGGCGCCTGTAGTCCCAGCTACTTGGGAGGCTGAGGCAAGAGAATCGCTTAAGCCCAAGAGTTGGAGGTTGCTGTGAGCTGTAACACCACAGTACTATACCCAGGGTGAGACTCGGTCTCAAAGAAAAAAAAAAGGGGGATGTAAGCAAAAGCAAGACTGATGAACCTGGCCATCCCCCACGTAGTAACTGACATCAGAGTCCTGTGAGAACATCACAAGTGTAGACAGAGGGAGGAAAACAAAAGAGAACTCTAAGAGGGCTCAGAAGACATGTTTATTAAACGGTCGTGAGGAGGGAGGCTGCACCTCCAAATCCACTCATTGTGACTGTCAGTTCGTTAAAAGTGACCCCTGAACTCTTCAGATATGATTTCTTGCCCTGTAAAGGAAGAAGTCAAAGGTAGCTCCTTTTTATCTGCCTATCAGCCAGGCAGGCTTGTCACTGTGACTTTCCTCAGAGGGGTATGCTCAGGTGCTATCAAGCCTGACAGCCACATTTAGCCCCGAGTGATTGGTGAGCTAAGGGCGCAACTTGTATCTACAAGGCCACAGAGTGTCCTGATTTTGAAACTCCGGGACATGGCCCCCTCCTTCCCCTGAGAGTAGAGGCAGGAATGGGGACAGGTGCTCGGCTTTCAGAATGTAAATGTGAACACTGTGGTTCTCTGCCTGTCGGCAGGTTCTATAAAATAGTTCCATGTAGACAACAAGAAACCTAAATTTGAATTTCCACCAAATTTTATTCCAAGAGGAGGTATGCTCATTTTATAGAAGGATCAACAACTTTAAGACACAATTTCTTATTGCATGTCCAGAATCTTCCTCACCCAGGTGTTGATTAGTCTTCCACAAAAAAAAAAAAAAAAAGTCAGTCTCCTGCCTTTGATACTGTCCGATAGTTACCACTGGAGGAGACAGGGTAAAGGGTCCATGGGACCTCTCTGTACCACTTTTTGCAACTTCATGTGAATGTATATTTATTTCAAAATTAAAAGCAAAAGTCAAAAAGGTAAATTTTAATATAATAATGCCACATTTGTTTTAAATCCACTGAAAATAAAAAGTGGAAAAGAGGATGATTAGCACTATCCATTAGAAATATAATACAAGCTGTTTTTGCAATAAACATGTATCATTTTAAATTGTCTATTATAAATTGCTACATTTTAAAAGGGAAAGGAACAGTCAGAATTAATTCTAATAATATGTTTTCTTTTTTTATTAAGTCATATATACTTTCTATAACCCATAGTATCTATAATATTATTTCAGTATGTAATCAATACAAAAAATACTAAAAAGACGTTTTGCATTCTCCATACTCACTCTCTGAAACACAGCATGTATTTTACACTTACAGAACACCTCAACTTGGACTAGCTGTATTTCAGGTGCTGAATAGCCACTTGTTCAGTAAAACACAAGTATAGGCAGTATTGGGGTTATAACTGCAAAATCTTTAACAACTTTTTAAACATGTATTTCTTAACATCTTTGCTGAGATTCACATAGCATAAAATTCACCCATTTAAAGTGTATTATCCAGTGGTTTTTAATATATTCAGAGTTGTGTAGTCATCACCACAATCAATCTTAAAACATTTTCAGCACCCCAAAAAGAATCTCAATATCCACTTGTAGTCACTCCATATTCTTTCCCACCTGAACCCCAGCTACGAATCTGCCTCTGTTTCTAAGGACTGGATCATACAGTATGTGACTTCTTTGTGTCTGATTTTTTCACTTAGCATGTTTTGCAGGTTCATTCACATTGTACCACGATCTGAACTTCATTCTTTTTATGGCCGAGTAACATTCTGTTGTATAAATATTTTTGTTTATCCATTCATCAGTTAATGTGTGTTTGGGTTATTTCAAGTTCTTGGCTACTGTGATTTGTGTTGATACGTGTTGCTGTGAACATTCTTATAAATCTTTATGCATGAACATGTATTTTCATTTCCTGGGATTCTGCTACACAGAATCATTCTTGCACTGCACTTCACTTATTTTTCCATATATTTCCTTTGGCCATATCTGCCTGTTGTCTGCATTCTTCAAATACCTGAGATTTGTTGCAGTGCACTGCTGATCTCCCTGTGGCCTTAGAGGTTTGTTTTTATTCACCTGAACATTATCATTTGGTGCTGGTGGCCTGGCTCTGTCCACCTTTCTACCAAAGGGCTAAGGATATAAAGGGGTGTTTCATCACTTTCTTCCAAGGAAGTGGAGGGTTTGTACTCCCATGTCTCCCGTTGAGTCATTGTTTTTTATCAGAAGAGTTTGAGATATTTCTACCAAAAAATAAAAATAATAGAAATAATCTTGATATCTAAAGGGCTCAAGTTTGTGGTAAACTCTGCAGCTTTCTTTAATAGCATCCCAGAGCTAAGTGCTGGGAACACATTAATCAAGAAACCCTGTGTACAAGATAAACAAAACATGGTATCTTTGCATACAACCCTAAAAGAGGGTCTTGTCCCACCAGTGGGCAGAGTTGGATCCAGGGTCAGGGTCCTTCCATCTCCATCCAGAGAAATAGATCATCTACCCTGTTTGAACCAAAAAGCACATGAGAAATTGCTTCAAGGGAAAACTGGCAGGGTAAGTTTGGGTTTCTGGGGCTAGAACCAAAACCCAGAGCACAGCTTTTGTCACTGAGCTCATCATCTAAGTCTTTACGTTTGCTTTTCCTATCTAATAGCTGAGTCCTTCAGACGTCACAGTTTCCTAGTTCATATGAGTATCATTAGAACGTTGTGCCAGAAAAGCATGAAGGATACTTACTCATGGGTAGGATGACTGGCTTTTAACATTTGTAAAGCAGGACAACATGGGGGGGGGGCAGGGCAGGGCCTGACAACAATGCAAACTTTGATAAGCAGTTCTTGATAATCACTTCTCAACAATTATTTGTTATTATTACAGTTTAACATTATAAAATTAACAAAAATAATATAAAACTCATATTCTGGCAAAGTAGCCACAGGGCAGCCGAAAACTATATATTCCCTTCTTGTTCTCCCTCCCGTTCCTGCATTCTTTCCAAAAATTGGGACTTTTTAAAAATGCCACAGGACACAGGACAAATTGTTCAAAAGCGGGACGTCTGGTCACCCTACTCATGGGAGAGGGGTAGGTGGACTGCCCTCATCTATCTGCCAAGCTCAGCTTTTGGCTGGTGACCACTCCACATGGTGACTGCTCCAGACTTCTGGCTCCTCTTCTGCCAAGCCTTGCCCTGAGACCTTGGGCAAGCACCGCCTTTGCTTGGAATAAAGTTCTTCATTCAGGAATGATGCCTGAAACACCATGCCAGGCATTAGGGACAGCCCAGGGTCCCTATGCTCGGAGATCTGACAAGCTAAGGAGCGGGGAGAGGTGTTTGCTCACAGCCTGGGTCATGGCTCTGACCAAGCTACCCAGTCCCAAGGTTCCATGTTGAGGCAACCAAAGCAAGTGATTGGCTAGACCTGGTTGCTTGGAAGGGAGAGAAGAGCTGGTGGAGGGCTTGGGGCTGGGGCTGGGCCAGGGAATGAAGATTCTGTATGATAGAGTCATGAAAAAGAGCTTTCTGGACTACAGACCAAGATAATGTGAGTATTTCTCTGAGAGGGCTGACTCCAGTCGCTGTGCAGAGAGGTGGAGCAAGGGCCCTTTCTCCTTACCATGGCTCCACCAGCCACATCAGCAAGACCACAAAAGGCATAGGCCTCATGTGAGGATGGCCAGCTTCCCAGGCTATTTAGAGAATACAGCTTCCTGGGGAGATGAGAGGGAACTCCCTGAACACAGCTAGGTGCAGGGGACATGAAATGAGCACACTCTGACTTCAGGGAGCTCAGGGTCTCGTGTCAGAGATACACACACATCAGCCACACAGAAGTATAGTGACACAGGGTGGCAGATGCTGGGGCAGACAGTGCAGATGGTCACGCGCAGGTCTGTGGACTCAACCCGGATCTGCTAATTCATAGTCTCTGGTAAATCTGGCACTTACTGCAGCCTGAGAAGCTCTGGCAGAAGGGAGGCCGTGTGACCGCTGTGGGGAGCCAAGCAGGGGAGACTTCCCAGTTGGAGGCCAGGTCCTGCCAGGAGGAAGCCAGCTTACTTACGGTTAAATGGCTCCCTGTGTGCAGTCAGCTAATTAAAGAGTATCCCATCTCCCTGAATTGAGATGATTATCTCTTGGAGATCACACCCATGAAGGACATATGTTTCTGAAGTCACATTTTTAGCCCAGTCAAAAGCATAGGTAAAGGAGGGACAAGGAGAAGAGGCAAAAGACGCATCATGAATCCATGAAAACTTGTCCAAATTTGGGAAAAAATGTCCAAATTTTTTTTTAATGGGAAAATAAACTAACTTTATCCTAGAATTGTCAAATGTTTTTAGCTGAGTTACTAGTAGAAAATGAAACTGAGACCAGATCTACTTAGCCTTTACCATCGTGTAGAAACATGGGGAAATGCGTGTGGTGTCAGAATTCTGGACTGGTAACACCCAGTGAAACGTGTGTGTGGTATACATAGCAAGCAGTGATGCTTAGCTGATGATGTGTAAACGTGGCAAAGTGAGTACACAAAAATAAATTGATTTGGGGCAATGGGATTGTGTTGCTTTTTGAAATTTCTTTTTATCAATTTAGACTGGCCTCCATAAAATAAAATAAAATTCCCTTTTAATGTAATTTTTATAACAATGCTATATTCACAGAATCAAGCGAGATTTAGTATAGAGACTAAAGGATTTTTTTTTAATTTCCAGTAGATTTAGGGGGTTCATGGATGAATTGCATAGTGGTAAAGTCAAGGCTTCCCCCTTCCCTCTCACCCATCCCCTTCCTATGTCTCCAAAGTCTATTATACTACTCTATGTGACCATGTATACTGATCACTTAGCTCCCACTTTTAAGTGAGTACCTGAGATACTTGTTTTTCTGTTTCAGAGGTACTACATTTAGGAATAATGGCCTCCAATCCCACCCATGTTCCTGCAAAAGACATTATTTCATTCTTTTTTATGGCTAAGTGGTCACTCTGTGGTACGTATATACCACATTTTCTTTATCCACTCTTCACTTGATGGGCACTTAAGTTGATTCTGTAACTTTGCAATTTTGAATTGCACTGCAATAAACATACAATTGCATGAGTATTTCTGATATGATGACTCCTTTGGGTAGATATTCAGTAGTGGGATTGCTGGATCAGATGGTACATCTACTTTTAGTTCTTTGGGGAATCTCCATATTGTTTTCCATAGAAGTTGTACTAATTTGCATTCCCATCAACAGTGTATAAGTGTTACCTTTTCACCAGATCTGTGCCAACATCTGTTATGTTTGACTCTTTAATAATGGTTGTTTTGACAAAGCTAAGATGGTATCACATTGTGGTTTTAATTTCCCTGATGATTTGTGACTTTCAGCATTTTTTCATATGTTTGGCCATTTTGTTGTTTGATTTTTGTTTTTAAAAAATGTCTGTTCATGGGGTGGCACCTGTGGCTCAGTGAGTTGGGCGCCAGCTCCATACACCAAGAGTGGTGGGTTCAAACCTGGCCCTGGCCAAACTGCAACAAAAATGTACTGGGTATTGTGGCCAGTGCCTGTAGTCCCAGCTACTCGAGGTCTGAGGCAAGAGATAGACCTAAGCCAAGAGCTGGAGGTTGCTGTGAGCTGTGATGCCATGACACTCTACCAAGGATGACAAAGTGAGACTCTGTCTCAAAAAAAAAAAAAGAAAAGAAAGGAAAAAGAAAAATGTCTGTTCATGTCTTTTGCCCACTTTTTGATGAGGTTATTTGGTTTTTTTCTTGCTAATTTGTTTGAATTCCATATAGATTCCAGATATTAGTCTTATGTCATAGGTACACTTTGTGCATATTTTCTCCCATTCTGAAGGTTGTCTGTTTACTCTGTGGGTTATTTGTTTTGCTGTGCAGAAACTTTTTAACTTAATTAATTTCTATTTATTTATGTTTGGTATTTTCATATTTGCCTTTTCAGTCTTAGTCATAATTCTTTGCCTAGGCCCATGTCCAAAATAGTTTTTCCTCTGTTTTTTCCCAGAATTTTTATGGTATCAGGTCTTACATTTAAGTCTTTAATCCATCTTAAGTTAATTGTTGTATATGGTGATAGAGAGGGATCCAGTTTCATTTTTCTGCGTGTGGCTCTCCAATTCGCCCTGTGCAATTTATTAAATGGGACATCCTTTCCCCAATGTGTGTTTTTGTAAAGACTAAAAGGATTTGAGCTAAGAGATTGCTTCAAGTTAGAATTATAAGTATCGACCCTATGAGACTAGATAAATAATTTCACCTCTAGGACCGAGGTGTCTTTAAATGTAAAATAGAGATGGTGATGATACCTGTTCTACTTACCTTACAAGGATTAGTCATTACTGTAATTATTACACACCAAAGTATTAAGTGGTCATAGTCTCAAAGAAAAGACTACAGTCAGAAGCAAATGGAATGGAAGAAAAGTTTAGTCACAAGCCTTTTTTAAAATCAGCAGTGGCAAAAAGTTAGGGCAGAAAGATTAATTTCTCACTCCCACTTTGTCCTCAGCAGTTAAAGGTGAGCACGTTTAAAGGGACTGCCCATCTCCTTCAGGGGAAAGCAGTGGTTATTTATAAGATACCTGTCCCACAGTGGCTGTACAGAAACTGCTATAGACTGCTTTCCTCCTAGGGAAGCTGGGGAGTTGCTGCCAGGGTGAAGGTGGAGGGTGGGCCTGAACCACCTGCCCCGGCTCCCTGACACCCAGCTCGTCTGGCCTGTGCACTGTGCTGTGCAGCCTCACTCAGCCCTTCATGCTGTAGGCAAGAGGAAGGAGGACCTGGGGCAGGAGACCCACATTTCCCTGGCCACTGCTGATCACTATCAGGGCATCCAAGGCCCAGTTCTTTCCCTCATCAAGGGAGCCACCCTGGGAGCCAGACACCAATTCCCTCTGCAGAATGTGTAAGGGATTGGCACTTCATCCACTAAGAGCAGCATGCACTTTGTGGTAAGTCTTTAAAATCTGTATTCAGTCACACTGTGCAACACAGTGGTGGACACAGCAGAATGAAAGAAGAAATGTGCTGCCGCCAAGTTGACACGTCTGTTTTGGGTTCTGAGAGCCCTTCAGGTATTGATTCTTTCTTCCTGGGTGTTTAATTGGAAGGCATGTCCAGTAGCTGGCCTTCAGGGACAGCACTAAGTCTGTGGAGCAGACAAATTCCCCACATCCTGAAACAGCCCAGGGTCCCGGGAGGTAAGCTTAGCAAGCGAGAACACTTCTCTGCCCTTCTCACCGCCCTGTGAGAGCTGAGGAATACCAACGAGCCTCCGTAATTGGGCTGGCACAGGAATAGAGGAGGCCCAACTCCCTGTCTCCTCAGACCCCTGGGGTCATTTCAGGTTTCTGCTTCTGGCCTTCTCTTTCTCCTTCTTCCAGAATAACTCCCTAGAGCAAAACGTAGACCATTGTATTCTGCTGTTTTTGCATCTGCCCTGCAGAATGCTAGAAAGAAACAACCATGGGTGTTAAAATTAGCAGCCCATCACTACAGACTGGAGATACCCTTTTAGTAACAGCCCAAGCTCCTTCTCCAAAGTCCCTGCCCCATAGGTGATTCTCAAAATATTGGTCTACCCAAGGAGCATAGGCATTGACCAGCCGTGAGGGTGGAAGTGGCCATGCCAGAGTGGCATGTTGGGAAGGAGGGAGGAGGGGCCCTGGGAGCAGCTGTTCAGAAACTGTGGAAGTAGTTCCCTTTTAACAAGCCTGGCACGTGTCTGCTAATGTCATTTCTGCTCTATGCCCTGGCTAGGGGTACTCCTTCCCCAGACACCTGTAGAAATCCCCCAGAAGTGCTTACAGAGCATACTTCAATGTCTCCTAGACTCTGCAATTTGAAGAGGGTCAAACTCTTCTTTGTCCCGTAGAAGAGTTCAGGATGGGGTATGCAGGGGTCAGTCACATGAACCAGAAGCACCGTCCATCAACTGCCCATCACTCCCTACCCCACCACTGCTGACATCCTGTGTCTCACTCTCTGTCCCCTCTCCCACCTTCCACTCTCCATGACCAGCTCTTCCTGAAGGCTCCCAGGAACAGAGCTAGTGTCTCGAGGCTGGTGTAAGGTGAGGACATGTGCCCTGGGCTGGGTCAAGCCCACTCCTCAGTGCGCCGAGGCCCACCTGCCCCCACCGAGGCCCTGCCAGGCACGTCGGTCTGTGTTAGTATTTTGGTGGCTTTTGGGTGGGGAAGACAGAAGGGAGCCAGTTAATCAGATGTGTCAGTTATGTGTAACCTGGTCATGTGTAGGGCGTGCTGTTATTCCCAGAAGGCTCCCAAGCCCTGGCAGAGGGAGAGGGTGATGCTCACCATGTGTTTTAAGGCCCACTGGGTGTCATGAAGCAGCACAAAGGAACACAGCACAGCTGTTTGAAGAGGAAGTGGTCTGTGTGTGGGAAAGGCCCGCTGCTGGAAGCTGCAGGGACACTGGTTCCTGGTCTGTTTCTGTTGCCATTAACCACCACTTCTTGCACTAGCTTAATGTCAGCCCATGACAGCAGAGGTAGAGCAGCTACCACCAGCTGTGGCATTTGGTCAGGAACAGCTGGGTGGGCCTGTTGGAGAGAAACTGCCGGAAACTGCTGGATCTCCAAGAGTGAGCACAGGCAGGGAAAGGGACTCATCATCAGGGTCATTACTGACAACTTAATGAAAGCATCAAACTCACCTTGGACAGTCTTTAAAACAGGCTAGTAAATCACATTTTACAAGCCTGAATTTAAAAAAATACAGGGTAAACATAAAGTTCTTGTGCAATTTAAAATAGTTTAACATAGTAAATTGCACATGAACTTTATGTCCACCCTGCACAAGCATGACTTCTGGTTCCTGCTCTGGAAGTTCTTTTCAGTGTTGAGTGCCACTTCTTTGGCTGTAACCTTGCACTGGGATTGGCTGTACTCACTGCTCTGGAAACTGTGAATCTCTTTCAGTGATGACGTCTCATATAATGCCATCCCCCAATCTGGAAGCCCACAAAGTCAGGAATTTGTAGAATCAAACAAAGCAGTGTGGGTGATCATGCCGTGCACAACCTATCCAAGCAGGGTGCTGTTGGTCAGTATCTGATTTAGTCCGCAAAGCAAAACCAAATGCAATGCAGTCCATCCTCAAGTCTCCAAAAACAAACCGTCTGAGGTGGTGGGTAAGCTAACTTAGTGTCTGCCTTTGTCTCTAAAGCTATTACTGTGTTTACCTTCCCAATTACATTCATTTAAAACAAATATTAAATTCAGAAACTCATTTAAGTTGACCTTGAAAAAAGGCATCCCTGAAGGAATAAAATAGCATGAGGCAGCCTTAGGGTCCCCAAAAGTTTGTCAAAGATCCTCACCAGAGCAGGCAGTAAACATACCTGCAAGAAATTGCTCATGCTCCTGCACACTTCCAGGAAGGACCAGCCTAAGCACTTGCATCACCTCGTAGCTAATTATAGTGGAGCCAGGTTCCCAGCCTTGCTGCTGTAGCTTTTGTGACCTGAAGCGCTGAGTTCAGGGACAGACATGAAGCCAAGCTTTAGTCTCTCCCCGAGTGTGGGAGCATGACCTCTGACGGGACATTGTCTCTGGCAGTTTGCCTGAGCTCTGTTGTCACCATCCCAGGGAAACACCAGGTTTTACTCTATCTTGACGTTTAGGTCCTGAGCTCTGCCCAGTTCCAAGAAAGCCCTGGTGACCCTTACAGTGGTGCTAACACGCAACATGGTGTGTTTGCTGTTATGAGTGCTTTCATCTTGGGGATCATGGGTTGCATAATGCTTCAGCCAGCTCCAGGGCACTCCTGGCTGCCTCTCTTTGTGTCCACTGCTCCATGTAGCCAGCTCTGCCCTGACCATTAGAGGTGGGGAAGGGCAGGTGTGTGAGTGTGATGGGAGAATAAGTTCCTGCCTCCTGTTTCATAACTATCTCCCCACCCTGAGGTGGGGGGGGGTGGTGTCTAGACCAGGAGATAGAAATCATCCACTCTAGAACACTAGAGAACAGGTGTGTGGATGGGAGAGGGGAAGATAGTCCCTGCCCCCTTACACCAGGTGACAGCATCTCACAGCAATGCCATAGGGTACCATGACACTCCCCTCCCCTACCCTGGTTTTGTAGTCCATGGCCTACCTTCTAAAAGGACTGTGCCCATAGAGCACCTGGTTGGAAAACTGCTACCTGGATGCTTCTCTTCTAGGAAAATATTCACCCACTGGGAGAAAAAAAAAAAAACTAGTAATTATAGTAAGTACTCACCTACATCCCCTTAGATGAGCACTTCTTGTTTAGGGGTACCAATCAGAAGCAAGGCAGTAACATATCCAGACCATCCCCCATTACCTCCCCTAAGAGAAACGCCACAGTTGGGGCCTGGCCACACATGTCCTAAAAGGCAGACCCTATGGTTCTGGTGCCCAGACCTCATTGCGAACCTCTGCCTTAACACATTTCCATTCAGAAAGGTCTTGTTCCTGCAGAGGACACAGAAGGCTTGTTGGAATGGGAACTACTGTCAGCTGCCCAAGACTTCAGGCTCTGAGATTCATTAAAATGGTTTTGTTTCCTTTACTATAAAGGCCTAGAATGCAAAAGAAAGAGGCTATCACATGTTGGGCTTATGTTTCTAACTGAACATAAGACATGCAGACAAACATTGGGCTGTCTCAGAAAGCTGACAGTGGCGGATAAGAGTAGAGTAACTGTGTGATTCATTGTTCAAACAGGGTCAATTCAGAGTGCGAGAGGGCTCTGTCACAGATAGCCCTGCGATGGCAGGTGTAGACAAACATGTGGTTGTGCTGGCAAGAGGACACCCTCTTGCACCTGGTTTCTCTCTTGTCCCTACAATCAGGGATGAAACACATTAGTTATTAACTGTGGCATGGGCTGTAGGGAAGGAATGTGACTTTGCTCTCCACTCTGCCAACAACAACACAGAGGAAATAAGAAGCCGCCTTCCCACCATCTCCCTCCACATAGAGAATATCCAGTATCTAAAATTCAAGACTTGGAGTGCGTGTGGAGGAAGGGATACAAAAAGAAAGATTCACCCTTTCTTGCTTGAATTCGCCGTCTTTGGATGGCACCTGTGGCTCAGTGGGTAGGGTGCCGGCCCCATATAGCGAGGGTAATGGGTTCAAACCCAGCCTTGGGCAAACTGCAACAAAAAATTAGCCGGGCGTTGTGGTAGGTGCCTGTAGTCCCAGCTACTCGGGAGGCTGAGGCAAGAGAATCACCTAAGCCCAGGAGTTGGAGGTTGCTATGAGCTGTAACGCCACAGCACTCTACCAAGGGTGACAATGTGAGATTCTGTCTCTTAAAAAAAAAAGAAAAAGAGAAATTGCCTTCTTCCTCTGTGGAAGGATTTAATTGGTGACTGAGTTTTCAGAGTTCCAGTTCAATCCCTTCAGGGATTCTTCCTTTGCATAAAATGATGGAAAAATTAAAAGTAGTAATGTTATGCTATTATATGTAAACATTTTGAAAAGCATGGCTACTGGATCATAGAAAGATAAAACATTATGTGAACACTCAGAACAGTGTCTGGTACGTAGTTTTTAGGGGAATATCACGTGATCTATATTCATACATTTGGGTTTTAAGGAACCTCCTGCTACTATACAGAGACTGAAACATTATACATAAACTCGTGCATCCCTATTTCAGTCTGCTGCTTTAAAAAATTAGTAGAGAGCATATAAGACATAATAAAAATGGGCTATTTCACAAATAAGTTTTTATCACTAGTGACTGTACTGTGACAAGGCTATGGCAGTGACTGCTTATACTGGGATCTCACCAGAAAGAATGTCTGTATGAATTTCAGGCAGCATGAAAGGCTGTCCAGCCTTGTCGTAAGCCAAGGAGGGGCACAGACATCATGCTCACCTTCCGTGGAGGAGGTAAAAAGGAGCAGGCAGCTTCAAATACGCCATCTGACAGGAGGGCAAAAGTTGAAATTCTGCTATCAAAGATTTGTTGTATTGGTGACTCAAAGGCTTTTTTTTTTTTCACCTTTCCAGTCTCATGTCAAGTATAGCTCTCTTAGGAAGGTGCAATATCTTAAAAATATGCTTCTGAAACTGGGTGTATCAGAAGGTGCTCAAAGGCACAGGATGAACACAGTGCATCTTCCTGGAGGGTCAGAGTTATTTGTCATCTTGGGAAAAACTTTTTTTTTAAGGAGATAGAATTTCACTGTACTGCTAATCTGTAGTGCAACATCTGTTTACAGGCACAATTAGAGCACACCACAGCCTCAAACTCCTGGGCTCAAGCAGGCCTCTAACCTCAGCCTCCAAGTAGATGGAACTCCATGCCCACGCCAATGTTTTCTCAGTGGGAAAACATTTGTGTACTAAAATAAGCACAAATATGTTACAGAACAGGATGCATAGCTTATGTGGAGATCAACAGGAGACTTCAAAGCAGTGTTCTAGTTACCTTTAACACTAAGCCCCAAGTCCCCAGGAGTGTGACTTTGTGTATTAACTACTTCTGCATAACACAGTTTGGTTTCTTACTCTTCTGTTAATTTCTCTCTCCTTGGGCTAGTGCCATATGTTTTTTTGTATTTCAAAAATGCTTTAAGATTTTCTTTTTTTAAATTTTCTTTCTTGACTTTTTTATTCAAATAAACCTTAAAGTGATTTTGTCAAGTACTTTTAAAATCATGCTGAGATTTTTATTGCCATTGTGTTATATGTAAATTTATTTGCAAAAATTAGGATTTTTGTATAAAATTCAGTCTTTTCATGAACATGGTACATCTCCCATTTCATTGAAATTTATTTTATATTTCTTAGTTTTCTAGTTTCTTTCTAAAGATCACACATGTTTCTGACTAAGGCTATATCAGGCCTTAGATATAGCCTGAGTTGAGCAAGTACACATCTTCCACAAATGGAAATTATAGCAAAGCAGGACACATAGAGTTTGCCTGTAAAAGCCTACAAATTTATGATAATAGTGATACCTTCCTCATAAGTTATGAGGATAAAAATAAATGATTGAATTAATTAAATACTTAGAACAGTGCCTGGTACACAGTAAATGCTTATTAAATGTCACAGTTACTTTCTTCACTGTCATCATCATCATCATTTCTTACTAGTGATGGCATTTTCATCATTATTAGTAATAGTATCACCATTATGATGCCAGAGACAAGATTTGACATTAGCCCCAATAGGTCCCCAGCCTCTAAGAGGAAAGAGAGCAGGAAAGATATTCCACCCCTCAGCTTCACAGCAAAGCCAGCTGTCCCCCTCTGTCCTGTAACTTTCCAGGGCGCAGGTGCTTCCTTCTTACACCAGGCTTCCCTGACCGGCTTGAGCATGATGGGCCCTATCTGGGCAAGAAGCCGTACTCGGTACACTTATACTCTTATACTCGGTACATTCCTGAGTCTTGCCCAGAAAGCTCACACTGAAAACCAGGTAGTGGGCTCAGGTTTTGCTAATGCTGTCTCAGTCTCATCACAGTCGGGGTTCAAGTATTACAGAATCATAGGCTCTTACAGATAGAGGGTGAGGGGCCCTTGAGATACTGAGGTTGGGTTTGGGAGCCCATGATGTGCATCTTGAAAGAGACAGGCCATGCAAATGCTGTGCACAGAAGTAATAGTTAACGAGCCCTTGCCATGTGCCTGACTGTGCTCATTTAATCCTCCCAACAATCTTAAGACCTTTCCTGTATTTGGGCCCTGGGAAGCAGTGGGGGTGATTGGTAAACCTTTTTCATGTTTGATATCTCATTTGATTCCCATAGCAGCCCTGTGAAATAGGCAAGAAGTGGCAACGGCAAGATTAGGAGCCAGGCCCAGGCTGGGTCCATTCCTTGCTCCAGCCCACTCCCTTGCTGACCCAGCTTCTGGGACCCTCAGTCAGATGGAGATGTGTTGCATAGGTGACTGTGTCTTGCTTCAGAAGAGCAAGCAGTTAAGACTTGAAACACTTGTACCCAATTATACATACTTTGTTGGATCCTGCTTCCTCCATCCCAATGACTCATTGTCTAATGAGTCTCAAAGCTCGTAAGTGTTTCTGGGCCAACCAATCATCCCATCTACTTGCAGTTGAGTAATCTGTGTATTTTTCTAATGGACTCTAATGCCAACTCCTAAACTTCATAGAATAAAAATGTGATCAGCTTTAATGACCAATTTATGCACAGTAATAGTCTGATGTGGCTGTATAAGTCAATTTGGGATTCTGGAGGGACTGTAAAGGGAAGCTGTTAATTGCACTTCCTCCCTTCCATTGACCAGACCCTTTCACCTGCAGCTCTAGAGCACTGTGCTCTGTCATTAGCGCAGCAGCATCGATCCTGGCTGGCCTCCTGTTGTGTGCTGACACATTTTATAGCCCAAATAAATGTGACAAAACTGTTACCCGAACATCTATTGCCATCTGTAGCCCTCCTGGAGATAACTTTTTAGTATTTTCTCCCTGGGTGGGTGAAGTATTCCCCTCACCTCTTCTGTAATTGCTCCCCGTTAATCTCTTATTGGCCTGGATTATGGCCTTAAGTCCTCTGCTGGGCCAAGTTTAAATCGTTTGATTTTTCTCAACAGTCAGTGAACAATTTTGTTGCAGTAAATGGTTCTATCACTACTTTTATTGACTTGCCTTCATCAGTTTCATATTTCTACCAGTAGCTCACAACCAAAGCACTCTGTACTCATTGATCTGGGTTTTAGAGTTAGTGGGCATAAGCCTTATAACCATGGAGTCCAAGACACTGATGTTTTTTGTTACCAAGTACTTAACTTACTTTACCCTCTTTGTGCCTGGCACTGCCCTAAACTCTGCTGTGAAGGCAGCTAAGTCAACTAACATGGTCCTCTGCTCTCACCTCCTCCCCTATCACTGATACTCACATAGGCACGTGAGACAGGCTCACTTACAGTATAGGGGCCACCCTGGTCCCAACATGTACAATAGGTATCCCAGGAGAGAGAAACCTTCTTCTTCAGAAGGGCTGGGGAAGTTCAAGCACAGGCCCCAAGGGTGGTTGGACTTTTTGCATGTTGGACATGGAGTGAGCCCTTCTTGGTAGAATAATTGGGCAAAGACACAAAAGTTTACATGATGGCACACAGGGTAGGAAGCAGCAGAGGGACAACTGTACGTATCAAAGAGTCCCAGATGGAAAGGAGGATGTGCATTTTTGTGTTCTAAAAACACCATTGTTAAGATCTGACTCACACTCTGCCAAAGTGGACTATAATTTGGTTTGTTTTGATTTCAAAGTTTCTAAAACTGGGTTCTTCAGAATTCCCTCTAGTTCTTCATTCTGTGGATTTTCTTTGGAGTCTTTTAAATGGGGCTGATTGAGACTACGTCACCCCACATCACGGTTGCATGTCTTGCAACAAAGCACCTCTCCCCCAGAGGTTCCATCGTCTAGACTGGAGGACTTTGAGAAACAAATATGATATTGACTGTTGTAATAGGGACTTTTGTCAGGAACGCAGCAGAGAGCCACCTGACAGGAGGATCCTGTGTTCCTGTTCTAGACAGTGCATAAAGCATGTGGCCTTTAGCACACACGGCATTTGCACCAAGAGTTATATGGGAGAAAAGAGTTTATGCTGGGTGATGCCTGTGGCGCAGAGAGTAGGGCCCTGGCCCCATATACCGAGGGTGGCGAGTTCAAACCCAGCCCCGGCCAAACTGCAACCAAAAAATAGCCGGGCACTGTGGTGGGCACCTGTAGTCCCAGCTACTCAGGAGGCTGAGGAAAGAGAATCACCTAAGCCCAAGAGCTGGAGGTTGTTGTGAGCTGTGATGCCACGGCACGCTACCCAGGGCAACAAAGTGAGACTGTCTCTAAAAAAAAAAAAAGAGGGTGGTACCTGTGGCTCAGAGAGTAGGGTGCCGGCCCCACATACCAAAGGAGGTGGGTTCAGGCCCAGCCCCAGCCAAAACCACAAAAAAAAAAAAAAAAAAAAAAAGAGTTCTGTGGCATGATAAATGTGCTGCTGAAGCTTTCAAATGGGCCACCAGAGGGAGTGTCAGTTGGACAAAGAAGTGTTCTAGAAAGTAGTTTTGCAAGATCCATCAGGAACCATGAAAATGTTTATATCTGTATATTCAACATTTCTACTTCTAGAAACTTGTTTGTTTACATGGGAATTCATTTATTTGTCTTTTTCTAGTTTTTTTTTGTTTTTTTTTTTTGAGACAGAGTCTCACTTTGAGTGAGACCTTAGAGTGTCGTGGCATCATAGCTCACAGCAACCTCAAACTCTTGGGTTCAAGCTATTGTCTTGCCTCAGCCTCCCAAGTAGCTGGGACTATGGGCGCCCACCACAATGCCTGGCTATTTTTCAAGATAAGTTCTCACTCTGGCTCAGACTTGTCTCAAACATGTGAGCTCAGGCATTCCACCCGCCTCAGCCTCCCAGAGCACTAGGAAACTTTTTTTCCATTTGCTTTTTATATGTGTACATTTGTAGAGTACAAGTGCAATTTAGGTACATTGGTACATTGCATTGAGGTAAAGTCAGGGTCTTCACTACCTACACCACTGAATAGAAACCTTCTGTGAGGAAAAAACAGAGAAATATAATAAAAGGTTTATATGTAAGAATGATAATCCTGCCATTAGGTGGAAATAATCTATTAATAATTGTTCATCATTGACTATGATTAAATAGATTATATGTCTTTACGGAATATTACGCTGTTATTAAAAACATCCCTTAGGCTTGGTACCTGTACCTCAGAAGCTAGGGTGCCAGCCACATACAACTTCGAACCCAGAGCTTACAGGTTCGAACCCAGCCTGGGCCTGCCAAACAACAATGACAATAACAACAAAAAAATAGCTGAGCTTTGTGGCAGGTGCCTGTAGTCCCAGCTACTCGAGAGGCTGAGGCAAGAGAATTGCTTAAGCCCAAGAGTTGGAGGTTGCTGTGGCTGTGATGCCACAGCACATTACCAAGAGTGACATAGTGAAACTTGGTCTCCAAAAAAAAAAAATCCCTTAAAAGAACAGTTAATAGTCTAAGGATGATAATATGAAGTTTATTAGAAAAAGCAAGTTAGGATATGATTTCAAATTTAAATAAATATTGTGTTTGTATACATATACATAATTGTATTTGTATATACATTTCATTTTTGTTTTTTGAGACAGAGTTTCACTATGTTGCCCAATAGAATGCTATAGTGTCACAGCTCACAGCAACCTCCAACTTTTGGGCTTAAGCGATTTTCTTGTCTCAGCCTCCCAAGCGGCTGGGACTACAAGCGCCCACCACAATGCCTGGCTCCTTTTTGGTTGTAGTTGTCGTTGTTTGGCAGGCCCAGGCTAGGTTCAAACCTGCCTGACTGGTGCCCTAGCCACTGGGCTACAGACGTTGAGCCTGTAAATACATTTTGAATTTATATGAGAGTTAATAGACTATACAGAAAAATACCAAAATATTAATAACCATATACACTATGCAGTTAAATATTTAGAGCAGTTGTTCTCAACCTTCCTAATGCTGCAGCCCTTTAATACAGTTCCTGCAGGTCACGACCCACAGGTTGAGAACTGCTTGTTTAGAGAGAAAAAGACAGGATCTTCAAAAAGTTCCTATATAGTTTTTTTTTTTTTAACTTTGGAAAAATGTATGGTATCTGTTAATGGCACCTCCACAGATGATAAGGAAATTTTTTTCATTTATCACAGGTTATAAATCACCTCCTCTGCATTGACCTTCTTTTAATTAATCATGTGATCTCACATTAAAATTCACATTGTGTTTTACAAATAAAAATATAAAAATAAAATGTGGTGGGTAGGTTGGCTCACACCTGTAATCCCAGCACTCTGGGAAGCCAAAGCAGGTAGAGTGCCCAGGTAGATTGCCTGAGCTCAGGAGTTCAAGACCAGCCCGAGCTAGAGTGAGACCCCATCTCTAAAAAATAGCTGGGCATTGTGGCGGGCACCTGTAGTCCCAGCTACTTGGGAGGCTGAAGCAAGAGAATTGCTTGTGCCCAAGAGTTTGAGGTTGCTGTGAGTTAATGATGCTACTGTACTCTACCAAGGGCAACAAAGTGAGACACTGTCTAAAAAAAAAAGTGTGCATTCAAGTCAGTTAGGAGTTTGTTTAGCTATATGTAACAAGAAACCCAAATGATAATACCTTTCAAAAGATGGAGGTTTGTTTTTATCTCATGTACAAGAAAGCTGGCAGCAAGATATCAAGGACTGGCTTGGTGGCTTCATGGTCAAGAATCCAGACACCTTCTTCTTGCCCCCCGCCCTCAATGTATAGCCCCATATCAAACTTACCTAATAGTGCTATATGGCTGCTGATGTTCCAGCCATCAAGTTATATTCCAGGCAGAAAGGAGGCAAAGTAGAGGCAAGCAGTGAGGCAGCCCCCTTTCAAGAACTTTCCCCGATGCTCTGTTCATGCTATCAGTTGAAACCTCATTAGCCTCCTTTAGCTGCAAGGGGGGCTGGAGAGTGTGGATTTCTAGAGGTACACATAGACCCCATAGTAAAGAAAAGGAGAGATGAATTATAGGCAGGCCACAATTATCTAAAGTGCTTATCTCAGACTTTGATAGTATAGGCTCAGATTTTGCAATAACTACAACCATGCTACAGTGATATATAATTTGTGTTATGAAGAAAGTGATATTAGCTGGGAAAGTTAGAGAAGCAAAATTTTGGAAAAAGTACTGGATAGAGATCAGAAGATCTGGGGTTCAAGTCTTTGATCCTGCATGAATTGACATCTCTGGGCTTTCATGACTCACCAAAAAAAATGAGGGCAGTGATTCTTAGAGCATCTGCGCCTCAGTCTTGACCTTGCAGTGGTTCATCCCCCGCTGCACACATCCATGCAGATCCCTGGCCCACCCTCTCTGTACCTTCTGCCACCTTCTCATTCCAGCCAGAATCATCTCTGACCTACCCTCTTACCGGGTCCTTAACTGGGTTTGCTGGCTACAGCCTCTCTACTCTCCCATTTGCCTGGACACTGAGATAAGATGATCTTTTATAACCACAGATCAGAGTCAGTCCTCTATTTTTAACGTTTTGTGGGCTTTTCCCTTTCCCTCAGATTGAGTTTAGCATCTGAGTTTGAGCCTTAGCCCACCTCTCTTTTATTTTCTCTACCTTTACCTCTAACCCCCACCCTTCTGCATCTACACTCAGCCCATTTCTGTCTTTGACAGTCTCTAAATGTGAACACACAGTGTGCTCTCACCTCCTGCCTTGGTAGGTGCCCTTTCCTCTCTCTGAAATATGCTTCTCCCCTCCCCCAGCTCCAGCCTCTGGCACTGAGCTCCTTCCTGTACCCAAGGACTGTCTCAGTCTCTGGATTCCTATAGTCCTGAGTGCCACACTGTTTCTAGCACATTCCAGATCCTAGGCACTTTTCTTATTTCTTGTCCATCTACCCTCCCATACTCAGAGCTTCCTACAGGTAGGAATCACATCTGAAAGTCTTACTGACACATAATGCCTGGTATAGGAGGTGCTCACTGCCTATCTCTCAGATGATTGGGGCTGGGGCTGCCTTTCTAAGTCCCCTGCAGCATTTTCTGGGGTTTTCAGACAATAAACACATATTTGTGGTTTGTGCTTCAGATGACCTGCCTTTCACTCGTAAGGAAGCGCCCAGCCCCACCTGTCCATCTTGGCTGCAGAGCTGCTTATTCTCACCATCTGGGGCTCAGCTTCCTTCTTTTGCCCCTCCTCATTGGTCTGCTGCGTGCTATAGTCTGCCAAGACTTGTACGGGCTCCCAGAGCAGTAGGGAGGACGGGCATGAACTTGAGTGTGTGAGCTCCTATGGGCCATATGCACAGACCACACAGATGTTCCAGAGGGGCTACAGAGAGGAGAGAAGGCTTCACTAATTTCCTGCTGAGGCTGCTGGCCTAGGCATAGAAGACGGTTAGAAAGAAGAGAGCAGCCCTTTCAGGAAGGGGCAAGAAGCCAGTCACATCCCAAGTTGCTGCAGCAAATGTGTTCTCCCCTCCATGTTTACAAAGGCTGTCCTTGGCTAGTTGCCACCAGCTGTTCCAGAGATTCACATACCATGTAGACACCACACTGGCTCAGGAACCTCACACCTCAGAGGCTCCTCCACACTGGACCTGGCATATCAATTCTTTCTCCATTGTCACTTTCTACTCCTTACAGGGACAGAATTTACAGCTTCCCGAGGCAGCTGATCCCATTTAATGGTCCCCCATTGTCGTGGGCCTGCCTTATAAAATACATTGAGGAGGAGGGAACACCACATAAGGGTCTGGACTCTGAGTCTCGGCTGCTGTAGGTGGCAGCTCTGACCTTCGGCAGTTTACCCACGTTTATTTAAAGAGCAGTTACTCGCCCCAAGTTACCATAGGTAGTGGCCAACTGCTCTAAAATCCAGATTTTCCAATGCTCAGCCCTTTCCTCACCAGTTCTACTTGTTCCTGAAGAAGTATCACTCAAGAAATGCTTTTAGGGGAGGCTCCTGTGGCTCAAAGGAGTAGGGCACCAGCCCCATATGCTGGAGGTGGCGGGTTCAAACCCAGCCCCAGCCCAAAAACTGCAAAAAATAAAAATAAAAAAAGAAACACTTTTAGAGAAAAATTGTGACAGAGACCTTTTGTTCCAGAGAAAAGATCTACTATATCTCCAGGTTATGGCTCCCACATCAACCCACGACAGTGAGGACATGTGGGCACCAACAGAGATACTTAATTAATAAGGACACTTAAAGAGTGGGGCAGGAGCAAGAGGAGGCAGGGGTGTGTGAACGGGGGCTGCTGGCCTCAGCCCTACCCAGGACAGGCCATGGAATATTGTTTGCACTGGCCGTAATGCAACACCTTTTCTGCCCCAGCATAGACAAAACCTATCTCTCCATTATGCTGAAAGCCTTTGCTTATGGAAGAACCAGTTCTAAAGGAGGGAATTCCTGTGAGGAGAGAGGTGCCGTGCATGGTCTGATGGCTCTGCCTCCAGCCAGCTGCCTGCGAGCCTGGTGGACGGCTCACCTAGCCTCGGACACCCCCAGAACCCAGGCTGCGGCCGCCCATGCCGTTTGAGAGAGAAAGAATGGATGTGTGGATCTCTGACTTTTCCCAGTGAGAAAAGTGGAGTTGGATGGTGCCGGGAGCTAGCAAGGGCAATCTGGAGTCCGCTTTGCCCCATAGTGCGGTTTCCAGAGGGCGTCCCTGTGACGGCAGTCATTTGTATTGTAAATGTTAGAAGCAGCCTTTCTGACCTTTCACAGCAACCAGAGTCCCACAGTTCTTGATCTGTGTCTTTTCTTTGCCTTCAGGTCCACATTGGCCAATTGTATTCGACTAACAAGCTTGTCATTGAGAATCAAGAGAAGTCCAGGACCTAGGAGCCGGAGACCTGCCACCAGCTGCAGCCGGGGACCACCTTCCGCATCCATTCTGTGCTTGGCAGCCTCCCGCTCTGCTGACAAACTGAGTCACGTTTCCGTTTTGTCGCAGCCTTACTGGCTGTCTCTCCTCTGTTGAGGTGTTACAGTGAGAGCTGGCGCTCACTCGGAATAATGCTATGTATCATCCTCTCCACCCACCCCTATTCCGTAGCTTGTCACCACTGTGTGGCTTATTCCCAGACTTTGTTTCCTGGTCCTTCACAATAAATGCAATTATCTCCTAAGCCTTTCACACCAGATAAACCCACCAGAATTAATGCATGTTCATTTCCTGATGATACAAGGCCTGCGAAGGGCTGTGGGGAACCCATAGAGGGGGTCTAGCCCTGAGCCAAGAACTCCCTTTATGAAGGCAAGTCTGAGCATTAGTGAGATTTAGGGGGCAGTGGGGAGTAGGGCAGGGCTGAAGGGGTAAGGCGCACACTGTGCTTTATACCTGGGCCCACTGCAACAACACAGAAGCCGGCGACACACCCAGACCTCATCACAGCATCAGCCCCACCTAGGAAGTTCCTGGAAATGCAAGCTTTCAAGCCCACCCCACACAGCCTGACACCACCTTCGGGTGATTCCATGCTGGAAACTGACACCATAGGGGTGAGGCACAATAGTTTTTCTATATTTGTCAAGCTCTGCCTGTGTTTTTCATGGTTAGCTAGTTTGAGGACCCTCTGCTCTGTAAGTGTATTCCAGGTAATAAAGGTATTGTTTGTATGCTTTCACTCTTGGGAACACATTCATTCTGAACATACAAAGAACATATTCAATAACTTCCATAATTTCTGGGGCATTTACAAGAGACCAAACCCTGTCATAGTGATTTCTTGTGTCCGTTTTTATACAGTGCTAAGTGATTCAGTATTTCTGTGTTAAGGTTTAGAACAGGCTCATAAATATTTTACAGTTGCTTTAATAGCAGTGGCAGGGTCACCCCACGATTCATTCCAACCCTTACAGTCACGTCAGTGCACACAGCATTGAAGCCTGTGCCCTTCTCGTCCTCATGCTACAACTCACGTCAATCCATCTCATCTATTGAAGGTAGATTTGTTGTCATAGTACATTCAAAGTAGATGAAATGTGTAGTCATTCTATTTGACAGTACACCTTTTGATTTCAGAATAAAGTCTGGTGCACCCTCGAGACTAATGCAGCTCTTAGTAGGTTCTAGATCTGTTAGCTTCCCAGCAGTCCGCTTCTAGGAGCTGCAGAGTTGGAAGAGCCAGTCAGCAGACAGCAAACACAGTGATGTGGAAAGTGTGATCGGTCTCTTCTCCCTCCAGCTGCCTGTCAGGGGCAGGGCCTCCCAGCCCGGGTGCACGTGGCTCTGGTTCACTTCTCGGCATCCAGCACTGGGTGGCACGGCTGCTTTATGCTTAATTTAAGTAGCTGCCACTTGAAAACCTAAGTCCAGATTTGAACATCTCCCCTGAAAGTATCAAATTGCTAGTAAAATAACAGCTCCTCAGCAGACCCTACCCCACCCGCAGGTTTCAGCGAGGCAGTCCACCCAGCAGACGAACTTGTGCTACAGGCCTATAACAGCAGCTTGCTTCTATGCTAATTAAACCACACGAATGGGTTTGAACATGCCCAAAGCCTTGAAAATACAGAACTAATTTTTGTAACTCAGATAAAATTAGCTGTGCAACTGGAATCTGTAGAAAGATACAAATCAAAATTCCATGACAGAAAAAGTCACAGAGGTCTTGATTCTCCACTGCACTTGAGGTGTAGACTGGCTGGCAGAGCCTCGCACTGAGATTTCCCAATTCAAAGGACTCAGGGTTGACTCCGGAGCTTTGAAAAGAGTGGCATTCCATGGGGACATTCCCTGATGGTTCCATAGTGAACCATTCCACCTGCTTGACCAGGCCCCAAGCAAAGGATGTAGGGTGAGGGGATAGATAGGGAACTGCACCATCCAACATAGCCCCACAGAACTCTCTAGAATGCGTGGCTGCTCTGAAGGATGGAATCCAGGCTGGGGACTGTAAACCACCTTCCAGTGTCAGCATTTAGCAAATGAGAACTATACCAACATTAACTACCCACAGGTAAAAACCGTTGACCTGGCCAAGCCTATTTCTCAGACATTTCAGAGTTACACTGGGGTCTGTGTTCAGCCTGTTGAGCCAGAAGCCTTATATGGCCAAGTTCAGGGCTGTGTTTTTCTGATGACTATTGTAATCTGGACTGTGAGTTGGAAGAATTGGTGTAGATTGTTGTAACACACACTGTCCTGCCACCCAATAGCAGTTACCTTTCACTCCCTTCATCCACAGCCCCTTAATACAACCAGTTGTCCAACCTAACGTCCAGGAGCAAAGGCACAGGTTGGGGGTGAGGTCTACAGAGATGACCCAGCAGCCACACTGCCTGGTTCACTGGGATGCACACATGTGGTGAGATCACACAGATGAAGCTGGAAAAGCCCGTGTGGTTAGTCATTATCATGAACAAAGGAACAGGGATTGTGACATGCACATGCCTGGGTTTGACAGATGCCTCTCCACTAATTCATTGTTTGCCAGTTGTTAGAAAATAACCTGGAGAAAAATTGGAAATGGATAGACGAAGCAGTGATTTATGATTCAGCAAGCTTTTTCTGAGAGTTTACCTAAAATCTATATAGACGGTGGCTCAACTCACCTCTGTGAACAATAGAATCTCCACTTTTCAATCTTTCTGCAGCCCTTATTAGTAGCCCAGGGAGCCATTGGTGAAAATTGCTTCTCTTGTTGATATCCTTTTGGGGAGTAGGATAGATGCTATTGCTTTTACTCAAGGGCAAAGTTTTAAGTCTAAAGAGCCTAAAGAGAGAACCCAGAAGGAGAACTCTCGGAGATGAATCAACTGTATTCTCCACCTAGGAGACTGTTGACACCACAGAGGTGACAGCAGAATCAATGTCCTGCAGTCTTGAAATTAGATCACAAAGTTGTTGACACCAATAGAGCTGAAACCACATGTGTTGGAGTCTTCCTGACCAGCTGGTCCCAGGCTGAACATATCTGTGCTGACCACAGCGTGGCCCATGGTAATCATTAGCATTCTGACTGCACATCTCCAGCCAGGGACGCTAGACTTCAGTGAGCAGCTGGCTCTGTAGAGAACAGCTTCCTAGGAATGACTTACATTCTCTTCCTGCGAAAGTGATAAGCTTTCTTAGGTCAGTGGTACACAATAGAAGCCTTTTTCTTCAACAGCTAGAAAGTTACTTTGTCCACTTTGGGAGTACCAGTTAAATATGTTAAAGCACCTTACTACAGCTTCCTATCATTTACCTGGTGAATTCATGTGACTTCATCAAATATAATTGGTTCCAGGTTTTTAAAGGAGCATTTCATTTATGTCATGCATATGTTATAAACAGCACATGTCATAGGATACATGATCAAGGACTATAAAATCAACGCTAAGAGTCTTGTCAAGAGTTGCCAAATACACTCTTGTGTTCTTGCTACTTCAAGCATGTAACATATTTGGCATTATTAATTTGTCAAATTTTAGCATGCATTAAAATAGTTAAATTCTAGTCTTACACTTCCTTGTGGTACTCCATGAATTGAATCTTGGCCAAAGTGGAGAAGGGCTATCTCAGTAACTCAGATTACTGAAAATAAAATATTTAAAAAGAAAAAAAACAGAGAAAAGGAAAATGTTGTGATGGGAGTTCTGAGAACTGGGAAGGAACAGCCTGAGCTGGTGACTATCACCATGTAAAGGGGCTCTAACTCCAGCCCGGCCACTGATTGCCCTGGGAGTGTTTCCTGAATCCTGGTTAATAGAGGCTTCATGTTGAGAAAATATGGACAGGTGGATGAGGTAGCCCAGTATGGGCAGCCTAGGAAGTCATTCACTCCACATTCCATCTCTGCTGCCTCTTGGCAGTGAGATCATGGGTCAGTAGCTTCAATAAACTGTTTCCTTATTCATACAATGAAGCTGATCACAGACCTACCTTACAGCAAGCACTGCTATAAGGATGCTACCTGCACAGAGTTTTCACTATCTGATACAGAGCAGATAAGTAAGCAGTAGAGTTCCCTCCTGCCTGTCACAGAAAGACTTCATGGCTATCACATCGTCTAAAGATGAAATGTTATATTCCTTCAAATTGTAAAAGAAATGACAACCACCGTGCAGTACCTGTGGCTGAGTGGGTAAGGCGCCGGCCCCAAGTACCGAGGGTGGCGGGTTCAAACCCAGCCCCAGCCAAACTGCAACAAAAAAATAGCCAGGTGTTGTAGCGGGCGCCTATAGTCCCAGCTACTCGGGAGGCTGGGAGGCTGAAGCAGGAGAATCGCCTAAGCCCAGGCATTAGAGGTTGCTGTGAGTTGTGATGCCATGGCACTCTACCGAGGATGATAAAGTGAGACTGTCTCTAAAAAAAAAAAAAAAAAAAAAGAAATGACAACCAACTATAAAGAAAACTGGCCACACAGAAAAAAAACGTGTAACTAAATCATTTGTTGTGCCTTTTCTTTTCTGGAATAAAAAAGAAAAATGCTGTAATTCTGTTAAATTTCTTTGCCTTCTTACTATATAAGCTAGAACTTATCTTTTAACTTTGGCACACTGACCCCATTTCTCTGGAGTCTGTATCCTGGAAAGGCTATTCCATGCTTTTCACTTAAGTAAACCCTGTAAAACTAAGAAGAAGAAGAAAAAAAAAATACCTGACAGCTGCTGTATGACTCTTTCTAGGGACTGTCAGACACCTTAGGGCAGTGGTTCTCAACCTTCCTGATGCCACCGCCCTTTAATACAGTTCCTGTGGGTTGGACCCACAGGTTGAGAACCGCTGCCTTAGGGGGATGAAGACCTAGACCAGACATGGATTCTGCCCTTAATTGCAGGCCATTTAGCACTGTACTTAAGATATGTAGGTAAGTAGTTAAGGTCTAGGTAGATAAGTTATCCAGGAGAGGTACAGCTAAAGGAGGGCTGGGAGGAAAAGGAGGGTAGTACCCAGAAAAAGAAGGAATTAACCCTGCCTGAGCCACAAATGCTAGGCTGAGTTGTTCGTGGTGGGGAAGGACACCATCAGGCTGGGCATGGTGGGGTGCAGCAGAGCAGCTGGGTCAAGAGAGTGGCTGAGGGGGAGCCAGCAGGGAACAGGCTCAGGCACTTCTGGCAGAGAACAGTGGTACTGTGGGTTGGAGACAGAAAAGAGTAAGTCCAAAAGGTTATTAACAAATAATGAACTTGATAAGAGACTGATACACAGAATAAAGAATGGGGGGGAGAGCAAAGAGAATGCCACCGTTTTAATCCTGAGAACTGGCAGGGTGGGGCTGCCCCTTAACTAAGATGTGGGCAGCAACACAAATCACGTCCATACACACCTCACTGCACGGCTGCATACATATGTTTTACAGTGTCATCTTTACAGCAGAGATACTTTGGAGCATCAGCCCAGCTGAGAGTCCTTTTCTCTCCCTCACAAAGGGACTGGGGGCTCTTGCCAACCATTCCACAGCATGGTCCTATTCCCACTGGTAACCACAGCTGACAGGACAGGGGTGACACGTGACCCCAAAGCAGGCCTAGCTGTGTCTCTTAGAAACTCAGAACTAGGAGTGAGCACTGCAATTTCTATCTGGGCTGCTGGCTGAAACTCAAGTGACAAGGACTTGGGAGATTTGGAGCAGCCACGTCCCATCCATCGTGATGACAGAGGAGGAGAGGAATCCAGTCTTCAGGGAGAGAAGAATGCAGCAGAAGAGCTCAGAGACGAGGCAGAGAGCTGCCTGGGGTTTGCCAAAGAAAGGAAAATGGATGATCCTTACCCAAAGTAGGCCAATGTGAGCGGAGTGAATACATCTACAGACATAGGTGTGGAGTTGTCCGTATAAATAAAGGTTTGACCTGGCACCTGCCTATAGTTTCAGCTAAAGCATGAGGATGGCTCCAGCCTGGGTGACACAGCAAGACCCTATCTTGAATGAATGAATGCACAGATGTATGGACGTCCAACTTGCCCAAGGACAAATGCCGTGACAGCCATGCCCCTGTCTTACTCTGTCTCAATTACCATGGCAGTGCCTGCCATGTGGTAAGAGCTCCCTCAACACTCAGGCAGAAAATGTACAGGTTTCCACTAGGCAAAAAAAAGGGACGGCAGGCCATGGGGGAGGCAGCAGAAAAATTAGCGCCATTTTCCCTCACTGAATTTGCAGTATCTTTATAAAAAGAACAGATATAGGGTGGGCGCCTCTGGCTCAAGTGGCTAAGGTGCCAGCCACGTACACCCAAGGTGGGGGGTTCTAATCCAGCCCAGGCCCGCCAAACAACAATGACGGCTGCAACCAAAAAATAGCTCGGCATTGTGGCGGGAGCCTGTGGTCCCAGCTACTCGAGAGGCTGAGGCAGGAGACTCGCTTGAGCCCAGGAGTTGGAGGTTGCTGTGAGCCTGTGATGCCATGGCACTCTACCCAGGGGGACAGGTTAAGGCTCTGTCTCAAAAAAAAAAAAAAAAAGAACATATATAAAGGCAGATACTTGGAGGACAGGGTGGTGGACAGAAGAAAAATCAGCCCAAATGGAGACAGAGAAGAAGCTCTGAGGGAAAGAGGATGGACCAGGAGAGGGTGGCCACAGAAACCAGACCTGGGTCACAAAGAATGGCTGCTCAGCAAGGCCAGCAGCAGTTGCCAGCAGGAAGCCCCCAGGGGCAGCTGCTAAGAAGACGGACAATTTCTGAAATAGCTGTGCAAGGAAATGTAATGGATGTCATATGCACATTATATAGGGTGTCCCAAAAGTGGCCTGTAAAGTCTCCATACATGGGGAAAATGCAGGTAAATGTACCTTTCTTTACAAAATATTCATCAGAAAATATTACAAAACATTGACAGGCTATTCTCTGTGTTGGCCACCTCTTTGTAAAATTCTGTAATGAATATTTTATAAATAAAGGTATATTTAGCCATGATTTCCCATTTTCCCTTTGTATGCCGTGTATGGCAACTTTTGGAACACCCTGTATATGTCATGTGGTAACAATGTGTATGCATAACATACATCTGCTGTTTTTTGGATGTCCTGTCCAAAACTCACATTGAAATTTAATCACCAATGAAGCAGTACTTAAGAGGGGATGGGCTCTAGAGAGTTCTGTCCTCATGCATAGATGAGTCCATTCATCAATTAATTGAATAGCTAGGCTTTGAGCCTACAGTCTCAGATACTTGGAAGGCTGAAGCAGGAGGATCATTTGAGGCCAGGAGTTCAAGACCAGCCTGGGCAATATCGTGACAACCTGTCCTTTGAAAAAAATTAAAAGATGAATGCATTGTTATAGGAGTAGGACTGGTGGGTCTGTGAGAAGAGGAGGAGAGATGTGAGCTAGCGGCTCAGCTTTTGCCATCTGATGCCCTGCTGGCAAGAAGGTCTTCAACAGATGCAGCCCCTCCAGCTTAGACTCCTCAGTCTCTATAACTGTAAGAAATAAATTTTAGGGCAGCATCTGTGGCTCAGTGAGTAGTGTGCTGGCCCCATATACCGAGGGTGGCAGGTTCGAACCTGGCCATGGCCAAACTGCAACCAAAAAATAGCCGGGTGTTGTGGCAAGTGCCTGTAGTCCCAGCTACTCGGGAGGCTGAGGCAAAAGAATCGCCTAAGCCCCAAAGCTGGAGGTTGCTGTGAGCTGTGATGCCATAGCACTCTACTGAGGGCAACAAAGTGAGACTGTTTCTAAAAAAACAAAAGAAAAGAAAAAAAGAAAAGAAATAATTTTTAAAAAATAATAATAATAAAAAGAAATACCTTTTCTTTAAAATTACCCAGTCACAGGTATTCTGTTAATACACAACAGAAAGCAGATTAAGACACCATTCTGTCAAGTGAACAAGAAGCAAATGGCATATTCTCTGCACAGGTAACAAGAGCACTTTGACCTGTAGCCCTGGGGCCATATGTGGCCTTCTGGATCCTTGTGTGTGGCCTTTTGACTGAAGCCAAATGTTACATACCTTTTAATAAAGGGGTTTGCCATGTGAAATTTAGGTCTTGTAGAGGAGCTGCACTCAGAGATCTGGAGGGCCACATGCAGCCTTGAGGCAGCAAGTTCCCCACCCTTGCTTGCACATTGGGGGATACTATCATTCATCCCCCAAACTGGAAGACTCATTTGTGCTTCCTATGTTTGGGTGAAGCCAGAAAACATTTGTCCTCAGAAAGAAATCAGTAAAAACCGACCGACAGAGGCCAGAAGGAAACGAGAAAGATGCTGAGACCAACTACACTTGGCACCTCACAACTAATTTCCCTCCTTGTTCACAACAATCCAAGTTAGGCAGGAATTGCTGCCCCTATTTTGGAAGAGTGAAAACACATGCTATTTTAAGGGACTTGTTTTAAAGCACAAGCTAGCCAGAAGCCAAGCTGGTGGCAACTGCAGGCCTGGCTGCCAGGGAGCCTGGGCCTCTCAAGGCACCAACTCCTGTAGCAGTGTTGCTACTTCACCAGCATCCTGATGGTAAGGTGTAAGAAAAAAATAAAGAGTTGGGCGGTGCCTATGGCTCAGTGGGTAGGGCGCCAGCCCCATATACTGAGGGTGGCGGGTTCGAGCCTGGCCCTAGCCAAACTAAAAAAAAACAGCTGGGTGTTGTGGTGAGCACCTGTAGTCCCAGCTACTCAGGGGGCTGAAGAAAGAGAATCGCCTACACCCAAAAGCTGGAGGTTGCTGTGAGCTGTGATGCCACTGTACTCTACCAAGGGCAACAAAGTTAGATTGTCTTAAAAAAAAAAAAAAAAGAAAAAGAAAAAAATAAAGTTTCACTTAATTTTGTTACTGTTATTATAACTCATTTTAGAATGGTTTAAGTGGGGCAGTGCCTGTAGCTCAGTGGGTAGGGCACTGGCCACATACCCTGAGGCTGGCAGGTTTGAACCCAGACCCAGACAGCTAAATAAAAATGACAACTGCAGCAAAAAAATAGCCAGGCATTGTGGTAGGCACCTATAGCCCCAGCTATATGAGAGGCTGAGGCAAGAGAATCAATGAAGCCCAAGAGTTGGAGGTTGCTATGAGCTGTGACACTACAGAACTCTACGCAAGGCGACAGCTTAAGACTGTCTCAAAAATAAATAATAAGTAAAATGGTTTAAGACTCACAAGATATTGAAGAAATAGCACAGAAAGTGAGATGTGTACCAGCGGCCTCATGGTTGCCATCTGCCTCATCACCCCATAAGATGGATGCCAGCGGCCTCACGAGGGCCTCACACCACCCCCCGGGGTAGGAGGAAGGGGGGAAAGAGGTAAATGAAATGATGCCAAGTACCATTACTCTTAGATCAGTCCAGATCGGGCCAGAACAGAACAGGATAAGAACTCCTGAGCTGAGCTGTCATGAGAGAGTTAACAAGCTAAGTGCTGTGACAAATTGTTTTACTTATTTGCTAATTGCCGGCTCTGCTTTATGTGACCTTTATGTTACCCATCTGCTAATCCGCTAAATTGCAAGGTTCGCTTCTATAAAAGGGTCATCGTGACCCGTGCGTGCTTTTTGCTTCTTTTGCCAACTTTCTTTTTGCTTCTAATTGCTAACTTTCAGCCCACCTGTTTGGTCCTTTGCCAACTTTCAGACTAGAAAAACCCCAAACTTCAGACCCCTCAGTGCTTTCTCACTTAGTCTGCATCAGACTTTGCTGAGACAGCCCCGCAGTTAATAAAAGACTCCTTTTTGAAATTCTAATTTGAGTCAGTGGTCCTTATCTCTCCCCACAACAAAAGTTTCTGTGTATCCTCCCTTCACTCATCTTGTTCCAGTAAAAATACCTTCTATAATCATAATACACCGTCGAAGCCAGGAAATCTACGTGGGTACAAACTCCTGGATTTTCAACCTCAGCACTGAGGTTTTAGGCTGGATGATTCCTTGTCATGAGGAGCTATAGAGTGTTCAGCAGCACCCACAGGCTCTACCCACTAGATGCCAGCAACACACCCTCTTCCAGCTGTGAGCACCAAAAATGTTTTCAGACTCGACGATGGCTTTTTAATCTTTTCAAATTGATTACATAGTTGTACATGTTTGGGGGATATATATGCTGCTTTGATACCTGTATAAATGTGATTGAACCAGGGTGATTATACATTGGCTGAATATTCATCTTTTCTTTGTGTTGGGAACATTACAAATCTTCTCTTCTAGCTATTTTGAAATATACAATAAATTATTGCTAACTATAATTTTCCTTCTGTACTATCAAATACAAGGACCTATTCTTTCCAATTAATTGTATTACTCTACCCATTAACCAGCTTCTCTTCATCGCCCCACCCTCTCGATCATTTCCAAAGTACCAACTGATCTACTTGATTCAAACCCAAACTTTGGTTCAGCAATTTTTTAGGTGTAATGCATACAGAAATAATAACCGTACAATCATTCAGCAAACAGAAAGTGCACACACAAAAAAATTATCAGAATTAAAAAAGATATTTTCAAACCACAAGAATGTAACTGCCCTGTTAAAAATCAAAGAGAAACACGAGGGCTGGATTTTGACTGCAGCAGTTCTCAGTCTAGATAAACACTGTCAAACACCACATTCACAGAAATCTGTTACTCATCCCTCATATTCCACTGGGCACATTTCTCAAGAAATCTTAAAAGGGGGGTTAATACACGTAGTGTTATTTTCTCTCACATTATGAGAAGGCACTGTATGAAAGTCCATGTAATCACATACGAATATACCGTTCAAAATAGTGGCCCACTCTTGTCACGGCTGCAGAGCTGATAAACGAGCACACGCTCATTTGGTTTCCGTGAAGGTCAGACTCCGTGCCACCCACAGAAGTGCACAGCCGCCTCTGCGCCAGCTCTGAGAACCACCCCATCCCCATCACGTCCACTGACAAGTCAGAGTCCTCCATGGGCTGCATTCCTAGGAAGTTCTGGGATTCCAGACTGAAACCTCCTTAAGCTAAGTTGCATTTTCAGACCCTGAAGAAATGACCTAGACATTCCAGTGATACTGTAGTGCTGGCCCGAGACCATTACTCACAGAGGAAGCCAGGGCACATGAAACCGGGTCTCTCCTACCCTGCAATCCCACACCTCTGCTATCCTGTAACAGTAACTGATCACAGGCCACCCCCATTGCCTCTAGTGCTGCTGGGTTGTTACAGAAACCCTTGGCTTTAATAAAATTAACCAGATAGTACAAACTCCTTTTTAAAAATAATTTTATTATAAATTGACAAATGATGGCTGCATATAACAACCCTTCCCCCCTTTTTTGTAAGACCTTCTGAATCAACTGGATGTGCTGGCAGTCAAAAGCAAAGGCTAAAAAAGTTCTGCCTTTGACTTCAGAGTCTGCTGGGGTCAGGGAGGACAAGCTGCAGAGCTGGCACCCCAAGGCAGGCTCTGTCCCTCTCCGCCTTCTCCAGGCTCTAGAAACTGGCCGGTCATGCCAGCCAGGGACAGCCTTGGCCCCAGACCTCGATGTCTTTATGATCCCTAATGAAGCCATTATTTCTTCTGCCCAAAAAAGCCAGTCTTCAGGGCACATTGCTTCCATACATAAATGCATCTCAAAGAGTCTCTGGTAAAGAGCACAGTCCAAAGTAACTCAGGATTCTGGTAACAGAAGGGACATCTAGTTCAGGTTTTTTTCGTTAGGATGCAGTGCGGGGATCTGCACACCTTTCTAGATGTGTACTAAGTTATATTTTTCCCAAAGAACATATTGTGCATTTCACTTTTAAGCATTTATCTACCATTTAATATCCAAGTATATTCACAGATCTTCTGGGGACCTTCAAACTTAGCTGAAGTTATCTATATGTTTATAATCCTAATAAAGCAAACAGAAACTCACTGACCTTGGGGTCTGCATCTAATGGTGACCTGGGTGTCAGAGGGGGTTCTGCATTTACTGGCGATATCAAAAACAAGTCCAAAGTCTGTGCACATAAAAACCATTACACATGACCCACACTGAAAGAAACACAAACTGGAACACTCAGTCCAGCCTATTGAAAGTGGTTCTGAACACAAACTCACGGTATTTCTTTCTTCTTTTTTTAAATTTGCTTTTTATTTATTTTTTAGGTTGGAGTACAGTGCCAGGATCATAGCTCACTGCAGGCTCCAACTGCTGGGGTCAACAATCCTCCTACCTCAGCCTCCCAAGTAGCTAGGACTCCAGGTATGTGCTACTCCACCCAGCTAATTTTTTTTTTTTTTTTTTAGAGATAGAGTCTCACTTTATTGCCCTCCATAGAGTGCCGCGGCATCACACAGCTCACAGCAACCTCCAACTCCTGGGCTTAGGCAATTCTCTTGCCTCAGCCTCCCAAGTAGCTGGGACTACAGGTGCCCGCCACAACGCCCAGCTATTTTTTTGTTGCAGTTTGGCCGGGGCTAGGTTTTTTTTTGTAGAAATGAGTCTCACAATGTTGCCCATGTGTTGCTCAAACTCTTGTTGGAGTGATCCTTCTGTTGTGGCCTCCCTAAGTGGGATTACAGGCGTGAGCCCCCGTCTCCAGGTCCCGCATTCCTTTTGAAATAATATAAAATGTAAGAAAAAATCTAGCGCTCTCTCTCTGTGTGAAATAGCACTGAAAAAATCTAGTGTTCTCTCTCTTTCACCTACTAAGGACTTAAAAGATGTGGCTTCAACTGCACCACAACAGCCTTCTGATGACAGAGTTCTGTTCCTAAACCCATCAGGGAAGAGCTGAAACCACATATCCTCAGAGAGCACTAGAAGGCAGCTTCCATAAAGATTAATTTCCCATGACTATACAATTCCCATCTGCTGTAATAGATGTTTCCTCAAGACAACCCACCAGTCACTACTCATTGAAAAGCAGTCTGCAGGGTGACGCCTGTGACTCAGTGAGTAGGGCGCTGGCCCCATATACCAAGGGTGGCGGGTTCAAACCTGGCCCTGGCCAAATTGCAAAAAAAAATAGACGGGTATCCAGCTACTAGGGAGGCCGAGGCAAGAGAATCACCTAAGCCCAAGAGTTGGAGGCTTGGTCCAACTTGGAGTGACGTCACAGCACTCTACCAAGGGTGACAAAGTAAGACTCTGTCTCTTAAAAAAAGAAGAAGAAGAAGAAAAGAAAAGTCTGCAGGATGTACTCATGAAGTTTTCAACTTGGAGATTAAATGTTTCAAGCTTAGTCCGTGAAATCTTCCTGCCCTCACTCCTTATTCAGTCCAGATTTTCAGACCAAATTTCCCATTTCCGACTATGATAGGATGTCGTTGACTCTCTATAGATATGACTTCAGGTAACAAGTTTCAAAGGGCAGGGTCTGAGCAAATGCCAACAGTGTGGATGGGATGAGTGACTAAACCCAGGCAGAAAGTACACTGGCCCAGTTTCCCTAAATGTCTTATAAGTTACTGGAAAACAGCCTTGCCTACCCAGAGAAGTTTGTATATATGCATAGAAGATTTGTATATATGTGGAGTTCCTGGTTGAACTTGTTCTGAACTCATGACTTAAATAGACTTCTACTGCTCTATTACATTCACTAGGCAAATCTCACCAGCACATCTCACCACACATGGTTCATTTTTAAATATCCCTGACTCCCACTCCACCCCCAGTCCCATTGGTTTGGGACTGTCTTAAAAGAAGTGCTTGATGTTTGTCAACTTTAAATCTACATTTAGGCCAGGCATGGTGGCTCATGGCTGTAATCTTAGCACTCTGAGAGGCCAAAGCAGAAGGGTGGCTTGAGCTCTGGAGTTCAAAGTAATTACTAGGTGTGGTGGCAGACACCTATAGTTGCAGCTACTTGGGAACAAGCTCAAGAGCCACAGTGTTCCAGGGGAGGCTTCACCCAGGGTCAGGGCAGATGAAAGAATACTATAGGTGAGGGGTTGGTCAGAATGGAAAGCTCACTGCCCATGTGACAGGAGAAATCTCCCTATCCCTAAAGCTGAGGTTCATGGATAAAAATGCCTCACACCCAGTTGCTGCTGGTCAGCAGCCAAGCCATGGCCCTTGCTCCCTGTGGACAGACTCCCAACATTCCCAGAGCTCAGTGGGCTCCCAGAGTCCAGTGACCACTTCCTGATGTTTCCTGGCCTTCCAAGTTAGGTCTTGGAACTGGTGGACCACTTTGCTTCAGAAACCAGGAGGGCTTTTGTTTCTGTTTTGTTTTGAGACAGGGTCTGGTTATTTTGCCCACGCTGGTCTTGAACTCCTGGCTCAAGTGATCCTCCCCACTCGGCCTCCTGAGTAACTGGGATTACAGTACATGCTGCTATGCCTGGCTATAAACCTAGAGATTTTCAGGGAAACACTGTGTTCCGTACAAACTGCCTCTTTTCTGGCCACTGCTTCTGAAACTCTTTAAATAGGAACATATAGTATTTCACCCAACATCCCCTCACCTAGTGATCCATCCACTCACTTGTCCATAAGGAAGAAACTAGAATCTCTCTCTGGTGGAGACAGGATCGTTAAATCAGCTGAGAAGAACTTAGTTTTTATTCACTAGAACCAGGTAAGTTTTACTATTGCTGCACAAAAGCACCAGCTACATTGTGGAAATTTCCTTTTTGGTGTGTATGTTTATTTCTTTCAGGAAATACACTCTTAAGATACTTCCTGACTCTGGTCAGTATTGCCCCTTCCTTTGAAATAACTTTTCAAAACAATTAAAACCTATGTAATCTTCTTTTATGTTTCATTACAAAATGTTTGCTACTAGTATGCAATGAAAATTCAGGGCTTTATAAAGTTGACATTTTAAAAAATTGCCAGTCCTACTACTCTTGAAATCCTACAACCATCTGTGAAAGGCCAGGTTGTTTAAAATATTTTACCAAGCTCTGACTCTGAACTTTTAAAGAGCTATACTCCAAGACAGAAGAAGAGAGAAAACAAAGCTAGATTTCCTTTCTAACATCCATGGTTGATGCTCATGATATTATTAAGTTCTTTCAAAGTTAATCATTTGAACTCCAAAATATAGTTTTGAAAATCAACAATGGTTTTTACAGGAATAGAAAATCCACTGTAGGGTGGTGGGCTTGAACCTGGCCCCAGCCAAACTGCAACAAAAAAACAGCTGGGCATTGTGGCGAGCACCTGCAGTCCCAGCTACTCCGGAGGCTGAGGCAAGAAAATCACCTAAGCCCA
>NW_003852421.1:2130644-2144701 GCF_000181295.1 Otolemur garnettii | reverse complement strand
AAAAAAAAAAAAAGAAAAGAAAAGAAAAGAAAAGAAAAGAAAATCTGCTGTATATAACTCCTAAAAATCTAATTTACTTCTTATGGGTTTTATTCTAGATATGTTATAATAGGTTACCATTTTAAAGTATATTAGATAAGAAGATCTCTATTTTGATCATTAATTGTATTGGGCTCCTCATTTCATCCTAGTTTAATTCTAAATAATCCAAAACCCAAAATATTGTATTATTGCTATAAAGGCAAGTACTTTCCAATTGTGTGATAACCCATACACATTATCAATATTTTCAAACTAAAATGCATTTATAAACTCAAAAGAAAAATACAAAATGTATTTATCTAGGTGTTGTTATTATACAATACTCTTTTAAGAAATGGTATACCAGGTCCCAAAATAACTGCGTAATGCATGAAAAGGCTCAATGCATTTATATTTAGTTACAGAGAAGAGGTGTCATTCTAACAATTATTATTTTTATTGTTACACAGTTTTTATAAGCACATGCAAATTATCATTTCATCAATGTGACCATTTTTTAAAGTCTGCTTAACTCCAAGTATAAATGATAATTCATTAATTCAGAACAGATTCCTTCAATAAATTTATTTTTAAAATTTCCCATGATCAGTTAACTTTGGGAAACACTGTCATACTCAAAGGGATAGCCCCAAACCAAAGTTCAAACTAAATATTTTGTAGCATAAGATACTACGTTTTAAGGCACAAAAATAGCTGGCAGTTTTGTAATTTGAAGATAATTCAGATGGGTGCTGCATTTCAGTTGCTCTGATTTGCCATTTCTCAGGTGAAAGAAGGCAGCAGGTGGATTCCCCTCCCCAGTATAGTAATTATACTTTTAGTGTCTTAGTGTTTACTCTGAACAAAATTTACTCTGATAGTAACGGCAACGGTTTTTACCTTTTACCCAAAAGAGGTTTATTTAAAGTGGCAAAATTCAAAGTTTAACTAATTCTAAGGAGATCGTGCTTAAGAAAAATCATACTTCTCTGAAGCAGGGGTTGGCAAACTTTTCTATAAAGGGCCAGACGGTAAATATTTTATACTTTGCCATATGGTCTCTGCTGCATCTACTCAACTCTGTGCTGCAGCACGAAAGCCGCACAGAGAATACATAAGTGAATGTGCTTGGCTGCATGCCAGTAAAACTTATTTATGAACACCGAAATTTGAATTTCATATAATTCTCATGTGTTACAAAATAGTATTCTTCTTTTGAGTTTTTTTTAACAATTAAAAAATGTAAAAACCATTCTTAGACCACTACAGAAACAGGCTATGGATGAAGTTTAGCACACGGCTGATAACACCTCCCCTCCCTCCTTAAAGACTACTGTCCCAAAACTAATTGATGATACCAGCCAAGTGCTGGAAATTAGGAAGACTTTTTTTTTTAAGGTAAATTACTACAGTATGACCAAGGGGTGGAATAATCCCCTCATCACCAGGATGCCTACCTGCCAGTTCATGCACAGCCACATCATCTTGGTATCCACAACCAGCAGCAGCAAGGAAAGAAGGCAGTCCAGACCCTGCCCCACAGTCCTGCCAGAGCACAGGCCCGTCTGGGTCTGACCGCCATTGACTTGCTGAGCACATTTCACCAAACATCTTATGTCACCACCGCGCAGGGGAGCCTGGCTTTGACTTGCTAATGGCCAGTCTAGCAACTGCTGGCACCCAGAAGGGCACTGTGCCCTAACAGCTTCCTGTGATCTCTCTACACAAAGGAGGTTGGGCCTTGAGCGTCCAGCTCTGCAGCTTACATCCAAGGCCTATCAGATTACTGTGCCATTTCAATTCACCAAACATCTTATGTTGGTAGGGCACAGAACCATTTGTACAAAATATTTTAGAGAACATTTTTGCCCACCATGGAAAATTTGGGCCCTTCAGCATCACAGAGGGGGGCTTAAGGAGAAATCTGTAAATACTATTTTTTTTTTTGAGACAGTCTCACTTTGTCACCTTGGGTTAGAGTGCCGTAGCATCATAGCTCACAGCAACCTCAGACTCTTGGGTTCAAGCAATCTTCTTGCCTCAGCCTCCCAGGTATCTGCGACTACAGGCGCCTAGCTAGTTTTTAGAGATGAGGTCGCTCTCTGGCTCAGGCTGGTGTCCAACCCATGAGCTCAAGCAATCCACCAGCCTCCTCAGCCTCCCAGAGTGTTAAAATTACAGGCGTGAGCCACCCGCCTGGCCGCAAATACTATTGTTCATTGATTAAAGTGCGCATGTCATCAGCTGCCAAGGCCTCCTCAAAGGCATGGAACCTAAAATACAAAGTACAGCATAAAAGGGTGTGCAAGTGGCCTTTACTCTTTTAAAGGACATTTGTACACAACCGCACAAGTCTGGGCGAACATTCCCCAGGTTCCAGCAAAAAGATAAGGGCCTGGCCCAGCCCCCACCCGGGTTTCTCTAAGAAGTAGGCCTTCCAGGGGTGTAGAGGTGCCACTTGTGCTCCCACAATCAAGCACCTTCCTTCGGTGCGCGATGTCTGGACGCTGTGTCCTTCCCAGAGGTCTTCAGCAAGCTGCACGGGCTAAAATGTGACATGTAGAGTTCAAAACAAATCCCAAAGTTTTAGAACCAGGCTCAGGAGTCGGGAGCCTTTTTCTTGGATAAAGTTACTGCTGGGGCCTTGGAGATGTCTTCCCATTCTGACGCAGGCTGGGAATCCTAGAGACCACCTACGGAGGTGCAAGTGGCGAGAGCCTTCATTGCTTCCCTCAGGCTCACTAGACTCAGTCAAGGGGCTGCCTGGGGTGCGAGTTTACCGTTCAACGGCTCCCTCCTTTTTCTTTGTCACGGTTCCACGCTCCCCTCACGCCAGATCCACAGTACTCAGAAAAGCACTCAGCAAGGCCCTCGAGTGCAGCTGCCCCATAGCCCTTCAAAGAGCTCGGGGCTCAGGGCGCATCAGCGTAGCGCAGCGTGTAGTTGGCCCCTTCATTGTTGTCCCAGTACTCGCCCTGCGCGCAGCGGTAACAGACAGCGAAGTGGATGGCGACGCCGCGTGCATCAGCTTCCTCTCCATCCTCAGGCCGCAGGCCTGGGGGCAGGCACAGCGAGAAGTGGAAGTGCTCCTCGCCCAGCTCTTTCTCAGCTTCCTCGGACCCTGGTCTGGCGACCCCCGACGGCGCCTCTGGGTGCTGAGGCTCCCGGGGCTTGGGCTGCAGCTCAGCCGGCACGTCCAGGAAGGAGCGCCACTCGGTAAAGGTGTAGCGCACGGTCACGGCCCTGGGCCCGGGGCAGCAGAGCACTCGGCCAGAGCCTTTCACCTCCGCGCCCGAGGGCGCTGAGCACTGCACGCGCTCCAGGCACACGCGCTGCCGCCGCAGGCGCTCAGCCGCAGCGCTCGGCTCCGGGAGCTGAAAGAACGGCCGGAGCCGGGGAAGCGGCGCGGAGAGGGGAGCGGCCAACAGGCTCCCCAGCTGCTCCAGGTCCTCAGCCCGCATGGGGAAGCTGCGGAGGCGCGAGAGCACGGCGGGCGGCACCTGCGGCTCTTCGGACTCGCTGAAGTGCTTCACGCTGGCCAGGCTCAGCCCCAGCGTATCCGCGAACTGCACCCGCTTCTTGCATTTGGCGCAGCAGCCTTCGGGGCTGTGTGGTGAGTCCTCAGCCCCTTCGGCGGGCTGGTCGCCCAGCCCCAAGGCTCCCTGCTGCTGCTGCTGCTGCTGCTGCTGCAGAAACTTGGCCGCCTGCAGGATGGGGTCTGCCGGCAAGGAGAAGGAACGCGTGCGACAGCGGCGGCGGCATTCCAGCAGCTCCTCCTGCTCCTGGGGGGCAGTCTCTTCCTTACGGGAGAGGGACCTGTCCCCCAGCTGACTTTCAGGGATCGGGGCCTCTGTTGTGCCACCGCCTTCCTCGCCACCGTCCCAGCAGAAGGCCTCCGTAGCTGGCGGTTCCTCGGCCGGCGGGGGCTCTCCGAAGGGCGCTGATCCTGGCGGCTGCGCTCCAGAGAGCTCCATGACACCGTCCTGCCCCCAGGATTTGTACGGGACGTGAACCCGGGCTCAAGACTCCTCTGGAGACTTAACTTCTCTGGCCTTTGAAGGGGCGCCCCGCGGCGAGTCGGCGCTGGCAGAAGAAGTGAATCCAGTTCCACTTTGGAGCCGCGGGCTTTTAGCTGCCGCTGCCAGGGCGGAGTGGGAGGAGGTTGCGGGCCTGGGGCTGGCTCCCAGGCGACACCTCCTCGGGATTGAACCTGCCCGCCGCGGGGGAGGGCCGGGGGCGGGGAGGCACGGACGCTGGGACACCTGGAAGCGAGTTGCCGAGTGCTGGGGTAGAAAGCAGAAGACGCGCTCCCTGTTACCCCACCCTCACCCCGGCGGTCTGCTCTGGGGTGTCGCCCGGGTGCAGGGCGCACTTGAGGAAAACTTGCCTACTGGGAAACTGCAAAAAGGCGGGTCGCGCGCCCCCGGAGAGCGTGCAGCTCATCCCTTCACTTCTCCTCCTGCCTTTCCCAAACTTCGGGGCGCTCCGGTTTCCAGTCCCACTCGTCAGGCAGACTCGGTCAGGAGCGCTCCCCCTCCGCGCTTCCGAAAGCCAGGAGGTCACAGTTGCCGTCTCCATCTGCCCGGCGGCGGTGCGGGGTGGGCATGGGCCCAGATCTGGGCTGGAAAGGTGCAGGGACGCGCCGGGGAGGAGACTTAGCAGAAAGCCGCCGGAGGCCATTCGCGCTGGGTCCCAGAGCACGTCCCGGCTCCTCCCCCCTGTCCCGCCCGCCCAGCCCGCAGATGCGCGGCCCAGGCCCAGCAGAGGAAGGCTGGCACCCACGCCGCGCGCGCCGCCCCCCACCGCGGCCGTACGCCAGCGCCACAGCCCCCGGCGCGCCCTCCTCGCCCGCCCGCCGGAATCGGGGCCTGACCCTGGCCAGGGCCTAGTGGTCATCGCCCTGCCACTCTGAGGCCCCAACTGCTCCACTCCGTCCTTGTGGGAGTTGAGGGGGGCTAAGTCGGAGGGGGTTGGGGAGTGCAGCATGGTACCTGGGAATGGGGGCAAAGGACAGTCAAAAGTATTTTTCTTGTTTTTGTTCTAAGGCCAAATTTACTTTAATCTAAGTCAGTGCTTCTCTGTGGAAACACATCACCGGACCCCACTCCAGAGTTTCCCATTTGCTGGGTCTCTAGGGTGGGACCTAAAAGTTCATCTAACGAGGGAATACCGATGCTGGGATCTGAGCACCACACTTGGGAACTGCTAATAAACCTATATGGACGAGTGTACATTTACGTATATATAAAGTTGGGGAGTCCAGAAACAGATCCACTTATTAAGAAACATGAAAGGCAGAACCAGTCTACCCTGGACATTTAACTGAGGCTTCTTAACTAAAATACTTTATAGTTTGGCAGGATGAAAGGGGGCCAGGGTTTTAGCCATGTTGGTGTGGTCTAGGTGAACTTAAAATGCTGAGTGAAGGGTAAGGAGAGTATTAACAGCTAATAGTAACTGAGCATCCACTGGTTGCCCCATCAGTCCAGAGGGATCACCTCTGCGTGACATTATTCACAGAACAACCCTGTGAAACAGGAGTTGTCTTATCCCTGCCCTACATATGGGACACATAGGTGTAGGAAGAGTTTTCATCCACCAGGGCCCTAAGCTAGGTTGTAGTGGGACTTCAACCCAGGCAGCTCACTACTAAGCCAGGGCTGGGGGTAGTGCCATGAGGCAGGGCCTCGGCTGGTCCCAGTGTTGAAATCTGGCTGGTCATTTTATGCCCAGTGTGGAACCCAGTGATTGCCTCTCAGGTTGGGCATGGTGTCTGCAAGAGTCTCCACACCCCTGAATTCCATCCAGAGCAAATCCAAGATTGGGGAAGCAAGACATTGTCTTTCACATTTAAATGACCATTGTTTACTCATGGAGTTAAATACAAAATTCACAAACTATTTTAAAGATTAAAGTAGAACTTCAAGGATTTTGAGGTTGTGATGCCCCTTTCCAGGCACCACAGAGTTGTGACAACCCTCACCCAGGTACGTCCCCATTCAGGGCAAAGACAATAGAGTGTGGTGAGGGAAGTGCTGGGGCACAGATTTTGAGGGGGCATCATGCTCAGGACCATGCAGGTGCCTGGCCCAGCCCTGGTCCACCCTCCTCTCTCTCAGTATATTGGAGGGACTGGGATTAATGCAAACTCACCTTCTTCAGCAGATGTTGAAAAGGTGAGATCTGATCTGGACAGGAGCCCAGGGTGACCTGTGTGGAAGGTGAGGGGGAGTTAACAGATAGGACTGTGGAGAAGAATAGGCCAGGCCATACACAGGCTCTGTGTCAGAGGGAATGTGGTGAGGATGGTCTGAGAGGAGGCAAGCACAGCCCTAGGGTACTGGCAGAGCTAAGGACGGAGGGGTGGAGTAGCCAGCCACTTAGCCTGGAGCCGTGAGAAGCCATTGGAGCCTTTTGAATGACTTGGATGTGACTGAGCAGATTTAAATTTTGAAAAGATCATTCTGGATACAGGATGAAAGTTAGACTGATTGCTGGGGCCAGAGACATCGTGGATGAACCTGATAGGAGGCTGTTGTGATTGTTGTAGTAAAGTGATTATAGCTAAGTTGAGAGATAATGGTGCAGGATGGACAGATCTAAGACCTGTTTAGGAGTGAAAACCAACGTCGCACACTTACAGATCCAGATGAGATAAAGGAGAGGGAGAAGCCTTTTCAGATTTGAACTTGAGCTGCTGGGTGGAGGCAGTCACTGGGGCAGGGATCACCAGAGAGGAATAGAGGGAAAGCAAGGTCATTAATTACTTTCTGGGGGGGTTGAGCTTAGCTTCGGTTCTTTCTGGCACCAAGTGGTGTCTTGAACACCAATTTTCTCCTTCTCCAGTGGCATGCCCAACAATTCAATTCTGACACTATTTACCTGGACTTTGTGTCAAAATCCACAAGTTAAAGGCCCAGTCTCAGACAACTTCCACTTCAGATGCTAGCTGCAAATGGGGTGCTAAGGGTACTCACATTTCTGCTCAGCCAACTACAAATTCAAGGCTCCCACATACTGGGCCCTGCTTCCCTACCCCCATTCAGTAATGACTCACAGAACTCAGGAAAACACTTTACTTGAGTTTGCCAGTTTATTATAAAGGATAAAACTCAAGGACAGCCAAACAGAAGACATATAAGGCAAAGTATGGGGTTTGGGGTGGGGCTTGCAGGGCCTCTTTGGGCACACCAGCCTGGAAGCTCTACCAACCTTGTTTAAAACCTCAGGAGCTCAATCCTAGCCCCCTCCCTTTTGGGGAGGGGAGTAGAGATGGGCAAAAAATTCCTAGTCCTCCAATCACTTCATCTGTCTGGTAACCCGCCCATCCTGAGGCTATCCAGAGAGCTCACCCTATTGCCTCATTATCATAAACTCAGATGTGATCAAAAGGGGCTCTTCATAAATGACAACAGATTTTTGTTATAACAAGACAACAATAACATAAGTAATAACAAATTTCTTGTCATAAAATTCTAGGAGTTTTAGGAGCTCTGTTTCAGGAACTAGGGAGAAAGACCAAATGTATATTTTTTATTATTAAGTTTAGAGCTGAGAGGAGGACTGAGCTTTGAGCAACTCTGATAATTTGAGGTCAGGAGCACCTGCAAAGGGGATGGAAGATGGGCAGCCAGAAGGGCTGGAGGGAATTGGAAAAAGTTATTCCTCAGAAGTCCAGGAAGGACTTCAGAAGCAGGAATGGTCAGCACCCCAGTTGGGGCCCATGGGAACTTTGAAATCTGCTCCCTTGCCACCTGAAAAGTACAGAGATATTGATTGGCCTCTGCTCTGACACACTGGGTGGAGAGATGACTTCTTTCCCTGAACTTTCTCTGAGACAGGACCCAGATATCTTCTATTCTGGGATCCAAATCCCTGAAGTTAATAGTTAAATAATATAACATGCAAAACAACTTTGAAATTTAGACCATGTCGTCTACCCTTTAAAATGTATTCAGTTCTGGGTGGTGCCTGTGGATCAGTGAGTAGGGCGCTGGCCCCATATACCGGCCCCGGCCAAACTGCAACACAAAAATAGCCAGGCCTTGTGGCAGGAACCTGTAGTCCCAGCTACTCAGGAGGTTGAGGCAGGAGAATCCCCTAAGCCCAAGAGCTATAGATTGCTGTGAGCTGTGATGCTATGGCACTCTACTGAGGGTGACAAAGTGGGACTCTATCTCAAAAAAAAAAAAAAAAAAAGAAAGAAATGTATCCAGTCCTACTTCAAATATTATTATGCCTCAGCAGCTAAAATATTTACTCCTGGCAACAGAGGCTCCTAGCTTTACCGTTTCTTCTGGTCACCTTACGCCTACTTAACAGAACCTCTCCAAACATTATTGTTTTTAGAACTAAGAACAGCAGACAGTTATTTTCTTTATAAATCTCCAAAGTTGGGCAGGGCTACCTCAAGGACAGCTTATCTCTTCTCTGTTTGCTGCCCAGGACTGGGATCATCCTATCACCAGGTCTGGGGCCTGGGCAGGGAAAAGTCAAACAATTAAGATGAAGTCATTGGAAAAGAATTTTCCCCTTTGCATTGAAAGCAGAAATAGTGCTAGGCCCTTCCTAGGTGATATATCCAGGCAATATTACAATCAAAGTCTAATCAAAGTGTGTGGTCTAATCCCACAGGTTGCATCCTCGAATCCTTCGAAAGGATTCTAACACTGCCTTTTAAGCACAAACAACTGGCAGATCATCAGATATTTCAGGTGGTTCACAGGCCACCCTTGTGCAACCTGGGATAGTTCAACTACTTCCCTGGTTACCCCACCCAGAACCAGAAATGATAAATGGGTAGAACAGAAGTCTAAACTAACTTGGTCGGGTAATAAAACCAAGCCTTATAGCTCCTAAAGCCATAAAGCAGGTCTTCTATATCAGATATTTCACAACCTGGTCTGTTCTTAAAACTGACAGGGGCACATGGAAACTGAAGGTGTGCAGATGCCGGTATGACCAATGACAGTTGTGAAACACACAGGACCTGGGGAATTGAAGAGTCTATTCTGACTTCTGTAAACAACACTGGTCTCCTTATTTTATATGGCAGAAGGTGTGTATACAGAGTGGACTTGTATATCTGGCACCTTGGGCTCTTTCATTCCTAAGGTAGTGCACCATAAACATACCAGATGAGATAGCATTTAACACCTAATTGTGTATCCACACTCCAAGTACTTTTAGATGTTAGGGACTTTATTCCCAAGTTTTAGAATTTGTGGTTTGGAAAAGGCAATCCTTAATCTTTCTGTGGTAATAAAACCAGAATTTGATACCACTATGAAAACACTAGCAGCATTCCAATCAATAATTAATGGTTTAGCCTCTGCTGTACTCTGAAGTAGTCATGCCTTGGATACACTGACTGCCTAGTGAGGTGAGGTTTGTACAGCCATTGGCAAAAAATTCTGCTTCTGTGTGAATCAGAAAGTACAATAGTGTCTAGTTTACACTTTTAAAGGGTAAAGTTAACGCTATCAGATATTGACCATTTTGTTGGATTCGCCTATTCCCCGGATTGGTAAACTAGTTTAATGGGATATGGGGAAGTATGTTTAAGTTTTTTCTGCTTACTTACTCTTGTTCCAATCTATGTCCTTCTTTCCTTTTGCCCACACCTCTTATCACTCAGCTGCTGGCCCATTTCTCTTCACAACCACCAACTCAACTTTTAATATGTGAAACATCTTATGAAGTTTCAGACAGCACAAATGAAGAAGTTCCAAAGATAAAGCCACTTTGGCATATTGATATTTGGACCTGAAAGTAATTGAGAAGATGCTGGAAAAGCTCTTTAATGTTCCCAATTCCTACCTAAACTCAGGGCATAAATATGCTATGAGAAAGGTGTCCTCCTTGTACCAGGAATAAAAGACTATTCTTAATCACTAGAGATGAATCTGTATAAACAAATCTACCAAAATAACCTTTATCTTTCATCAGTTTTGCTGGGAGCTTGGGGACCAAAGACCCCATTCTTGGCAAAGGAAAGCACCCCCCAGAAAAAGAGGAAAACTAAAATGTAAGCTGACTGAGTCGGAACAAAGAAAAGTCAGTTAGTTTACATTTAAACTAGCCATTGCTAGCCATGCTAGCAAGCCATTTTAAACTAGCCATTGCTAGCAAGCTTCTTGCCTTTTCTGAAATTCTAGACTGTTGGGGATACAGCTTAGAAACACCCTGCTGGGTCTGTGAGCATTCTGAGGGGGATAATGGTCATAGAAGAGGCTATGAGAATGTCCTAGAAAGATTCATCTTCTAGGACATTTTCTGCCCATTGAACAGGCAAAGCAGATACCCATTGTGGAGATTTGCATTTGCCTGGGACAGAGACCAAGAGAATAGCTCGAGCTCTGAGATATGGGAAGAAGAGTTTATATCCCTTATCACAGAGGAAAATCCTTTGTGGTGGTGATAGGAGGAAAATGCCTCCTTCCCGCTGATCCCTCAGAGGAGATTAACGCTGGTAGCATTTTATTCCACAGAGAACTAGTGGAGCTTAACACCTCCCTAGAAATCTGTGACCTCAAGTAGGCGGCTCTTCCAATACAAGGCTCAGATTTCAGATTATTGAAGGCTACACTTAAGGTTAATAATAATAACAACAGGAGCTGATATGATCAGTCTAAGAAACTGCTGATGTCTTTGTTCCGGTCCTTATCTTACTTTCTGGGAAAATAGACTTCAATAAAATCAGAGTGGAGCAAACACTCTGGGCCATTGCTGGAATCCCACTATGGGCAATGAACCCCTGAGCTTCCACTTTTAATTCTAGCCTATGTCTCTTGTCTTTCTTTACCATCATTGCTTCTAACTCTATATTTCCTCAATCAATTGCTGCCAGTTTCCACAGGTTTCAGGGGACGCTGCTCTGGGGAAGGGGGGACCCACAAGTTTCCTCCCTATATTTCCTAGTTACTTTCTCACACTTACTGACCCTAACTCACACCAGTTTTTTGTTTGTCTTGTCACATCTTTACAACTTATCATTCTTTTAAAAAATGGTTATGTAAGTTCTCAGGCCTACCCAGTTATCTGGGTCTTCGTTTCTTGCATAAGAAGATCTCTGTGTATACATAAAAATCTTCATATTAAATAACATTTATATGCTTTTTTCCCATTAATCTGCATTGAGAGTATAATTCTCAGGCCTAAGACAGTAAAGGGAAAGCCTTTCCTCTCCTACACCATATATAATGAGCCAAAGTATTTTTTAAATATTTAAGATTTCTAAATATTTTAATGGAGCAGAAGAATTTTTAGATATAATTCCCCTAACTCTTCTTTAGCTTTTTTAAGAGATTAGCTTGCTTAAGTTAAAGCCATAGTGATTTTTTCTGGGGGCTTAACTGCAGCAGTGGAAACTTCCAAGAAAAATGCCTTATAACTTGAGGGGATCAAATTCTACAGCACCTTAGGTCCCATTTATCAGCACAACTGAAATATGGCAAAGGAATAAACTTGTAATGAATTTGAAAAAACAACCTTACCTATGCTTTCCTGGATCATATTTCTCTCATATGTGTGCCTTCTAGTAGAATTGAGGCAGTTTAAGAGCTCAAAAAATAAAGCCAGGAAAGATTTAAACAATTTGCTTAACCAAAGCATTTCACCAACCCAGAAAAGCCAAGACAAGAATGATACTTACATAATTTTTTTATCATTCTCACATAACCCTATGAGATTATTGTTGTTACATCACATAATAGATCTTGAAGGTTTAGAGGGGTTAAATGAATTGTTCTAGTTTCCTAGGTAGTAACTGCTGAGCTGGAATTTGAATTGAAGCAGGTTTGGCACAGTCCTGAGCCGCATTGCTGCCCTCTCTGGAATTCCACTTAAGACAGGTCATATTGCTTTAGGTTAAAAAAGTAAAAAATCACCCAATCAGACAGTCCTCCCCACCTTCCCACAACCAACAAGATGAGGAGTTAATGAGAAAGATTTAGAAAGCTTAAACAATTTTTTAATTCTTAATCTCTTTGGTTTCTCCATTTCAATGTGTTTTACTTATGTTCCTGATCAAAACTTTAACATTATTTGCATAATGTTGTCTCAGTGTAACTTGTTAGTAAGAGCTGACTGGCTGAAGGATCAAACCAAAAATTGTTCTGAAATTAACAGTCATAGAAAGTTTAAATTCTAAAGGGACCACTGGAATCCAGTTGACGTCCTATCCTATTTACACTTCAAGTTTTAATTGGTTAGATTTTATTCTTACAGGGTTGTTATGCTGCTTTTAAGTCATTTCACTTATATTTCATACTCTGATTTGAGATGACTGTAAATACCAATCACGCCAACAAACATAAACATATGTGAAAAACACATAGGTTCTTGATATATGTGACATGATTCTAATTGATGAACAGAAAGACATTTTAAGAGTCCAGACTGGCTCAGCGCCTATAGCTCAACCGGCTAAGGCGCCAGCCACGTACACCTAAGGTGGCGGGTTCGAATCCCCAGCCCGGACCCGCCAAACAACAATGACGGCTGCAACCAAAAAATAGCCGGGCGTTGTGGCGGGCGCCTGTGGTCCCAGCTACTTGGGAGGCGGAGGCAGGAGACTCGCTTGAGCCCAGGAGTTGGAGGTTGCTGTGAGCTGTGATGCCACAGCACTCTACCCAGGGGGACAGCTTGAGGCTCTGTCTCAAAAAAAAAAAAAAAAAAAAAAAGAGTCCAGACTGATACTAATCTCCTCCTTCTGTACTGCCACAGGGAACAGTTCCCATCCCCAGCCTCTTTCGGCTTGTGGGAGAGAGGCCCTTCCTTTACCTTCTCAACCAGGTGTATGTGGCTGGCGCCTTAGCCACTCGAGCCACAGGCGCTAAGCTGCCTTCCTCACCAAGACAGAGCAGGAGAATATGTGGTCTCACTTGCTCCACTGGACTTCGCCACCCAGAATAGTTGCAGCCACCTCGCTACCACCAGAGGTAAAGCAGTGAGCATGAGAAAAGGAAAGTCCTTAATGTGATCAAGTGATTGAGCCAATAACCCAATGCTTCCCAATGACACAGCTGTTGGCATTTTTACCAGGATAATTCTTTGTTGTGATGGATCACTCCAAACATTCTAAGATCTTTACCTTAGCACTACTCTCAAAATGCTGCTAGCAACCTCAGAAATTGTGACAACAAAAAATTCTACACAATTGTTCCCAAACACCACTCCTTGGGTGGTGGATCGCTGCCCCATTGGGAACAAAGGAACTCTGACTCTGGGCCTCCTGTTATGCAAGATGGGTTAAGCCCAATCCAGTGGAACTTCCTGCTGCTTATGTGGCCCGCCTAGGACATTTATCCGGCCAGGTTTTTTTGCCACTGCTGCCTGTCCTGCTTAGCAGCCAACTCATCCTGGGGCCCACAGTCCAGCCCTCCGACGGTCTGAGGGACAGTGAACTGGCCCCCTGTTTAAAAAGTTTGAGGAACCCTGACCTAGAGCATCCTGACAAGAAGGTATTATTATAATAATTTTGAAAGAAAGTATAAGTTGAACCCGCCCAATGTTGAAGGTATGAATTGGTCAGGGAATGTGCCCGCCCAACGTTGAACGTATGAATTGGTGGCAGAGCCAGCATTTGGCTCAAGATCTGACTCCATAGCTTGGCTATTTTCTCCCTGTCTACTTTCCCTTCAGTCACAAGGAAGTTACTCCAAACTTTACTATTCTTTTTTTTTTAATTTCTTATAGCATAACTGTGTACATTAATGCAATCATGGGGTACAGTGTGTTGTTTTCATGTACATTTTGAAATACTCTCACCAAACTGGTCAAGATAACCTTCATGTCATTTTCTTAGTTATTGAGTTGAAACGTTCATACTCTGCTTTTAGAGAGATTCACTTGTACCCTTGTAAGATAAACCATAGAGGTGACCCCACCAATCTCCCTCCCTCCCCCCATCCAACCCCCTCACCTCGCCCTTCCACCCCCTTCCCATATTCTAAGGCTATAATTAGGTTATGACATTCCTATAAAAGCTATGAATTAGTTTCAAAATAGGGCTGTGTACATTGGATACTTTTTCT
>NW_003852421.1:2105077-2128669 GCF_000181295.1 Otolemur garnettii | reverse complement strand
TGAACCATCCTTGAGATCCTGGGATAAAACCCACTTGGTCGTGGTGTATGATTTGTTTGATGTGTTGCTGGATTCTGTTTGTTAGGGTTTTGTTGAATATTTTTGCATCAATATTCATTAGTGATACTGGTCTGTAATTTTCTTTTCTTGTTGGGTCTTTTCCTGGTTTGGTGATCAGGGTGATATTAGCTTCATAGAATGTGTTGGGTAGTATACCGTCTTTTTCTATGTTTTGGAAAAGGTTGAGTAGTATAGGTACTAGTTCCTCTTTAAAGGTTTGGTAGAATTCTGACATGAAGCCGTCTGGTCCTGGGCTTTTCTTTTTAGGGAGATTTTGTATAGTTGATGTTATTTCAGAGCTTGATATAGGTCTGTTCAACATTTTCACTGCATTATGGCTAAGTCTTGGGAGATGATGTGCTTCCAAGTATTGGTCTCAAACTCTACTATTCTAACTTTTCTCCTTTTTATCCTCTTGCTTTTTATCCACCTGGTTGGTTTGTTCAGACGGAAAAACAAAAACACCAACAAACAACACAGTAGTTATGTGGGGAAAAAATGTGTGTGTGTACATACACGTAGAGGATGCCAAAAATGTATACACACTTTAAGAGAGAAAAAAACTATATTAAAATTGTAATACTCAATATATATTGTTAATGTTTGTTATATTTCATATTGTATCTTTTATCTCTTGTAATTGTATAACTGCTTGTCATGCATGGCATACTTCTGGAAAGATCCATAGATCTGGTTAGCAGGGGTTGCTTCTGGGGAATGGTGTGAAGGGGCTTGGGGTATGAAGTGGAAGGGAAACTTCATGTAGATCCTTTTATATTGTGTAAATTCTTTAAGTTGTACTAGTATCTTTGAATTTTACAAAATAGTAAAATTCAAAAAGCAATTGTAAGTAAATGTTACGTTGTGTATATTTTACCACAATTTCAAATACAATAACAATTTTTTAAAAAGCAGTGTAGCACTTACCATTGTTTTAGTTAGATCCATTGTAACACTTGACTTCTCCCTTCTCACAGATTGGCTGCCTTTGTCCAGTCTTTTTCCGATGCCCCTTCTTCCTTTTCTTACAGTGTTTTTCCTGTCTACTCTTTTCTTTTCCAGATCATGCTTGCTTGTCTCCAGTCCTTTAATACAACTCGGATGGAGGAATACGACCCATTCCCTGCTCTGAGGCCAACAAGTATAGTCCAACTCCTCACTCTGATGTAATCTAACAGCACAACTTTTTCCATCCTTCTCTTCTCCACCCTCCTTAAGAAGTCATTTTCTCTAGAGCTCCCCTAGGAACTCCCTGGGCTGGTGTGAGCTCCAGACCCCCTGCTACAAATCTGAGAACCTGCACATTTACCTGTTTTATACATTAGGATTCCCTAAGATTTATTTTGAACAAAGAACTCTACGACAAAATGGCAATATCATCATCGTCATATTGTCATCATCATCACCATCATCACCATCACCACTACCACAACCAGCAGCATCATTATATCTGTCATCACCAGAACCACAACCATCATCATCACCATTATCTCACCATCATCATTATCACCACCACCACCATTATCATCACCATTATACCATCACCACCACTACCAGCACCATCATATTAAAAAACCTTTACAAATCACTTCCTTTAAAAGTACTTGTACTTTTCTCAAAGACTGGAATATTCTTCCACCACCTCCAGTTATTGAAATTACCCAGTCATCAAGGCAATTTACAAATTTTACCTCCCTTTGTGCCATTTTTCGGGATCAACCTAGTCATTAATAATGGCTTTCACGTTGAAGCCAATTTATGGGGAAATTATTGAAGCTTATGTGTTCTTTGACCACTTCCAATGTATTTACATAATCAGACATTTATAAAATTTGCAACAGTAAGGGTTTTCACTGTAATCAGTTAAGGCCACTGGTGTGAGGTATTGTTGAAGTGACCAGTGGCATTGGGGGATCCAGATGAGGGTAGGTGAATCAGGGACAGAAGAAGGGTAAGTGAGTTTAATGGGGTATATGCAGTCACTTGGGTGACATTGTTAGATGTTGGAATGGTGTAAGGTTGGCTTCCAGGATGCCCCTGTGACCCACTGTGCCTACTCAGCCAGTGGTGCAGCAGAAAGGTACAAGCCTAGAGTCTACAGTAGCACACCTGTGACAGACAGCTTCCATGGCTCCAAAGGATGCCCTTCTCCTGAGCGCAGGCATGGCCTAGAGACTCCTTTCTGTTCGACAGTGATGCAATAGCACTTCTGTGTAAGCTCTCTTGCTAATGCTCTCTATTGCTGTCACTCAGATGACGCCAGCTGTGAGATGCTTTATTGAGAGGTTCACATGGAAAGTCACCTTTTTTTTTATGGATCACATCATAGAATATATCAGATACCTATGTTTGTGGGCACAGACCTATACTACATTTTTTGCAACTGATATATGGAGGAAATATGATGAAGATTTTCAAAATTCTTCCTACAATACTTTAGAGGAAAATGTATTATAGAGATGTATCATACGATTAATCAAAAAGTTATGTTTTATGAAATTGTGATGTTTGTGGTATCCATCACTCTTAAATTTTAAACCTTGTTATTTATTTTTTCATTCTAAATAAATATTTATTTTCTTACCTAATTTTTACTTGTAATTTTATAAAGTTTTTCTTTCTTTTTTTTGGAGACAGAATTTCACTTTGTCACCCTTGGTAGAGTGCTGTGACATAATAGCTCACAGAAATCTCAAACTCTTGGGCTCAAGCAATTCTCTTGCTTCAGCCTCCATAATAGCTAGGATTATAGGCGCCTGTCACAACGCCCAGCTATTTTTTTAGAGATGGGGTCTCACACTTGCTCAGGCTGGTCTTGAATCTGTGAGCTCAGGCAATCCATCCGCCTCAGCCTCCCAGAGTCCTAGGATTACAGGCGTGAGCCACCTCGCCCGGCTACAGTTTTCTTAAAGAAGACTTCTTGCACCTCTGTCCCTTTCACAATTATGAAAATTACAGCCTCTATGCAATCTGGATCTGTCTTTAGGAAAAAAAAACTGATCATATCTCTATCTAAAACTTTGATGTTTTGCTACTTATGGATTTTTGCATTAAGTTTGATTTTGAAAATATCAAATTAAAATACTATTTCTGTTGATTTTTTAGTTTTCTGGTCCCCCCTTAAATTTGGCACCTGAGGCAAGTGTCTCATTCACCTCTCCTGAGTCCTCAAGCCCTGCCTATTGAAGATGGTTGAAAAGTAACCTGACATCCATGTCCTTCCTTAGCAGCCAGCCCTTGTGTTAATTAAATATATATATATATAATTGCAAATGCTTTATATGCACAGAGTGTCATTGAAAAGATATCCAAAAAACTAGAAATAGAATTTGTCAGGGAGGAAAAATGGAATGACAAGGAAGGAAGCTTGCCTTAGAAAATGTATTTTTAAAGTTTTAAGGGAAAATTTAAGATAAATATAATTTTCCTTTATTAAAAAAAGTAGGTTTCTCAAATTTACTGCATGACTCTCCCTTTTTATGCTTTCCTCTATACTCATATAGTATGGGAAAATTAGAAAGTACAAAGTAGGTGGAAGATTCATACTCCCTGGGTGGCGCCTGTGGCTCAATGGGTTAGGGCGCTGGCCCCATATACCCAGGGTGGCAGGTTGAAACCCAGCCCCAGCCAAACTGCAACACAAAAAATAGTCGGGCATTGTAGTCAGCGCCTGTAGTGTCCGCTATTCGGGAGGCTGATGCAAGAGACTCGCCTAAGCCCAGGAGTTGGAGGTTGCCATGAGCTGTGACGCCACAGCACTCTACCGAGGGCGACAAAATAAGATTCTGTCTGTAAAAAAAAAAATTCATATTCTCCATCTAGCTAATAATCCTATTAGCCAATATCGTAATGTTTGTCTTTTTCTATCTATCCTATTTTCACTCCTGCAAACCCAGTGTATTTAGTGTCTCCGGCATGTTTCTTACCATTGCTGGCCTGGCTGGTCCTGACTTTCTTCCACATCTTACCTCCACTTAGCATAATTGGCTTGGAGAATAGGGACTGTGACCAATCTGGTTTTGTTTTTTTTTGTTTTTTTTTTTGAGACAGAGCCACAAGCTATCCCCCTGGGTAGAGTACTGTGGCATCACAGCTCACAGCAACCTCCAACTCCTGGGCTCAAGCAAGTCTCCTGCCTCAGCCTCCCAAGTAGCTGGGACCACAGGTGCCCGCCACAACGCCTGGCTATTTTTTGGTTGCAGCCGTCATTGTTGTTTTTGGCAGGCCCAGGCTGGATTCGAACCCGCAACTTAGGTGTATGTGGCTGGCGCCTTAGCCACCTGAGCCACAGGCGCCGAGCCGGACCAATCTGTTTTGTAACTCTCCCAGAGTGTGGTAGTGGAGGTGTAGTCTTAACTAAAGATCCTGGGGGACAGAATACTTGAGTTTAAACGCCAGCTCCTTCATTTCTGCATGAGCTGCAGTTTCCTTCTCTGTAAAATGAGATAATGTTAGTCACTACTTCCTAGGTCACTGAGAACATTAAAACAGATAAATTCATGCAAATTGTAGCCCAACATGTGTTGGCACACAGTGTTGCTTGCTCTTATTACCTATTAGCATCATGCCTTCATTCAGTAATTGAACACATTTATTGCATGCCCACTGTGTGACAGCTTCTAGGTGCTAGGGACACAGCCATCAATAAAACAGACACAAATCCCCACTTTCTGGGAGCTTACGATCTAGTGTCTGTGAGTGGGAGACAAACAATATACAGTAAAATAAACACAGAACATATGGTATGGCTGGTAGGAATATATGTTGTGGAAAACAGAGAGCTCTGCACATTGAAAGCACTCATTGGACGTATTGATTTGTTGTCCTCACTAGCCTCCCTCCCCCACTCTGTCCCAAGGTCTCCACTCCAATGTGATTAAATAATGTCCACATGGTCTAAACTCCCGAGATCAGCTGTGTGGAGAGCATGCAAGAGACTTTGGGTGTATGACGGGAACACCACTCATGGCAGAAGCCAACCCAGAGATCACGGGATGTTTGAATCTATGACGTCAGAAGACAGTGGCAGGTGTTGACGTGAGTTTTCTCCGGGATGATCACAGTGTTGTACTCTTGTGTTTGCACTCAGCTGTGATCGATAGTGTGTCACTGTGAAGTCAGGATGGTAAACAGTGGCTCTGGGCTTCTGAGTGGGGGCAGGTGCGAGGTGGGCGGGGGGTGTTTACCATCCCAGTCCAGTCTCCGTCCTGAGTCCGGGGTGCGTCTGACCCGAGGCTGCTGCTGCAGGAAGTTTGTACCGTGCTCACCTTTGCTCTACTCTCGGTGAACAACTGAACAACGTCTGACGTTTCAAAACAGACCATAACCTCAACTTTGACCCCATGCGGTGTGTGGGTGAAGAGGCGACAGAATTGTCAGGCAAACCTCTGCTTGTAAATAAGCAGACACCCAGCTGCGTTGGGTCAACACTCATGAGCCTGAGCCTAAAATAAACCGAATGTGGGCAAGTACAATATCTTTTTAAAGAAAAAATAAAACTCAGAGAGCCACTTTCCATAAGCATATGCTTTCCATAACACATTTAAGCGTTGTGATAAATGTAGGGTGCTCTTGTGAGAAGATTTTAAATATGTGGAAGCTAATTTATTCCTGCAATCTTCTCATACCCAAGCCCTAACAGATTAGTTCTCACAAAATTTAAATCTTCACACTGTATATTAGTATTTAGTCATTTTTAAAAAAACTATTATGTTAGTTAAGAGTCCTCACCACAGATTGCCAGCTACAGCCTGACATGGGATTTATTTTAATACTGCTTACTTTGTGTGTATTGGTAAAGCTTAAAATGAATAAGATTTGTAATTTTTCCCTTTTCCAAACAAAAATTTTTCACAAAAGCTGCAAAACAAATCCATAAATTTCTCTAGATGCTGGTCGGTCTACAAAACAGCCCCCAGTGAGCCTTCCTTCCTCGTGTTTCCACCCCCACCCCCATGACCTGTGTAACCAGGAGGAGATTACAGAAGTGACAATGTGTCCCTTCCAAGGTTAAGTCATAAAAGACAGGTAGGATTCCCCCAGCCCTCTCTTGCTTTGGAGAAGCCAGCTGCTGTATTGTGAGCACACTCGAGCAGCCCTGTAGTGCAAACAGCATTGATTTAACCTGTCATGTCAGTTAACCTCCTTGGAAGTGGATCTAAGCCTTCAGATGACTGTAGCCCTGGCTAACATCTTCCTTCACTGCAATCTAACGAGAGACCGAACCAGAGCCACCCTACTAAATCACTCTCAAATTCCTAACCCTTAGGAACTGTAAAATTGCAAACGTATACTGCCATTTAGCTAAAGACACTGAGTTTGAGGTAATTTGTCACACAGCAATAGATAACAATGAATTCTACGTGCACAAATATCCATATGTGCTGAGGAAAGGTCTAGAAAGATGCACACGGTTGATGAATTTGGAGGTGGTAGACCAGAAACAAAGAAATTAATAAGTTGGTCTATATTACTTTACTTTACTTTTCCCCCCAGGCACATATAGGTATAGGTTACTTTCAATGCTGTAAGTAAAATTAGCCCCGAACTTGGAAGCAACCAAATTGTCCTTCAATAGGTAAATGAGGGAACAAAATTATGGTACAACCAGACAATAGAATATCATTCAGCAATAAAAAGAAACGAACTATCAGGACCCAAAAAGACAAGTGTAAAAGAAGCCAGTCTTAAAGTGCTACATACAACATACAATATGATCCCAACTAACTACATGACGTTCTGGAAAAGGCAAAACTATGGAGACAGCCACCAAGATCAGTGGTTGCCAGGGGTTGGGGAGGAGGGAAGGATGAGGAGGTCAAGCACAGGGGATGTTTAGAACAGTGAGGCTACTCTGCATGGTACTGCAATGGTGGACACATGATTTTTACTTATTAAAACCCATAGAATGTGCAGCACCAAGACTAAGCCTTAATGTGAACTATAGACTTTAGTTAAAAATAATGTATCAGCCAGGTGTGGTGGCCTGCACCTATATTCCCAGCTACATTAGGGGCTGAAGCAGAATGATTGCTTGAGACCAGAATGACAGTGTATCAAGAGGAAATGTCCACAAATGCAGTGAGCTATGATCATGTCTGTGGATAGTCACTACACTCTAGCCTGGGTGACATAGTGAAATCATGCCTCTAATCCCCCCCACCCATCCCTCACCCCGCAAAACCCAAAACAAAAGCAAATCTCAATTCACATATTAGAGATGAGGAAAAAAAAAAGGAAAAAATTAGGGCACCAGCCCCATGTGCTGGAGGTGGCGGGTTCAAACCCAGCCCCAGCCAAAAACTGCAAAAAATAATAATAATAATAATAATAATAAAGTATCAAGAGTGGATTTTCAATGTTCCCAACACAAATGATAAATGTTTTAGGTGATGGATATGCTAATTATTCCATTTGATCATTACACATTGTATGCATGTATTGAAATATCACTCATACCCCATAAATATATATAATATTGTGTCAATTAAAAAATAATAATACAGGGCAGCGCCTTTGGCTCAGTGAGTAAGGTGCTGGCCCCATATACTAAGGGTGGCAGGTTCAAACCTGGTCCTGGCCAAACTGCAACAAAAATATAGTCAGACGGGCTCCTGTAATCCCAGCTACATGGGACACTGAGGGAAGAGAATCGCCTAAGTCCAAGAGCTGGAGGTTGCTGTGAGCTGTGACACCATGGCACTCTACTGAGGGTGACAAAGTGAGACTCTGTCTCTAAAAATAATAATAATAATAATAACAATATAAGCAAAAAACTTAACTTTGAAAAAGATAAGATGAGAATCATATATCAATGCTGTCTCATCAATTGTCACAAGTGTACCACATTAATGCAAGATGTTAATAGGGGAAACAGTTTGGGTGGGCAGGCAGAGGGGCATATAGGACCTCTGAACTTTCCACTCAGTTTTTCTGTAAATCTAAAACTGCTCTAAAAAGTAAAATTTATTAAAATTATCATTATTTTTTTTGACCCAAGAGTTTCTGGCTTTTTATTAGTTTTAACCTTTAAGCTTTTACAAGTGTAACCAATCATATAAGGGCGGTAGAGGACTATTTCCCAGCACTTCTAACAGAAACTCAAACTTTAGGTTCTCTGGGGGTAAAATAGATTGGTTCTTCATTATTTACAAGGAAGGTTATTTCTGGGTTGTGAAAATTCTCCATTTCCCCCCCTGTATTCCTTTACTCAATCTTGGCCACCACAATCAGGCAGACAGAAAGCGCAAGGACACTTCTCTTGCATCTGTAAGAAACCTTAGCAGCAGATAGCACTGCTACAGGTCTGTCAGAGATGCATTTATTAAAATTATTTTTAAAATAAAATAAATTTCTTTTTTTTTTTTTTTGAGGGAGAGTTTCACTTTGTCTCCCTGAAAATAAAATAAATTTTAAGAGATGAACAGGCCAGGCATGGTGGCTCATGCCTATAATCCCGGCACTCCAGGAGGTTGAGGCAGGTTGGTTGCCCTGAGCTTATAGGTTCCAGACCGGCCTGAGCAAGTCTGAGTCTCTGTATTTAAAAATAGCTGGGTGTTATGGAGGGCACCTGTAGTCCCAGCTACTTGGGAGGCTGAGGCGAGAGAATCACTTGAGCCCAAGAGTTTGAGGTTGCTGTGAGCTGTGACACCACAGCACTACCAAGAGTGACAAAGTAAGACTCTGTCTCAAAAACAAAAAAAGACGAACAAAAACAAATATATAAACATATATCACATCTAATTTTCCAGGGAATCAAGTCAGGACTTGTTGGGATAGCAACTTTTCTGAGCAAGGTGGAAAAGCTGATCCTTTATCACCCTTATTTCTGTTGATTCTTTTCTTTCAGTTAGCAAATGACATAAAAGTTCAAAAACCTTGACTTTGTTTTTTGTTTTTTTAGAGACAGAGTCTCACTTTGTTGCCCTCAGTAGAGTGCTATGGTGTCACAGCTCACAGCAACCTCCAGCTCTTGGACTTAGGTGATTCTCTTACCTCAGCCTCCAGAGTAGCTGGGACTATAGGTGCCTGCCACAACACCCAGCTATTTTTTGTTTCAGTTTGGCCAGGGCCAGGTTCCTGCAATCTACCCACTGAGCCACAGGCACCACCCTATTTATTTATTTATTTATTTTTGGGGGGACAGAGTCTTAGTATGTCACCCTCAGTAGAGTGCTGTGGCGTCACTGCTCACAGCAACCTCAAACTCTTGAGCTTAAGCGATTCTCTTCCCTCAGCCTCCCAAATAGCGGGGACTATAGGCACCCACCACAATGCTTGGCTATTTTTTGGTTGTAGTTGTCACTGTTGTTTGGCAGGCCCAGGCTGGCTTTGAACCTACCAGTTCCAATATATGTGACTGGCACCCTACCTGCTAAGCTATAGGTGCTGAGCCAAGTTGTTTACCGTTTTATATAAAATAAGGGGAAAATACAATCAAATATTCAAATAATTGTGAAATCCCAATGTCATAATTGTGACACAGAGGTGGCAGTTCAGTTAAAACTGAACCATTGACTGATAGGCCAGCCTCTGTGCTGTGTGACAATTTGTGTGTGGAAATTGACAACTGTTAGTAAATTGTGTTGCTAAAGCCGAGTAATAAGTCAAAATAATAAAAATAGAAGAATTGAAGGATTAAGAATGAATTAAACACTAAGGAGTTGAAAGTAAAATAATTCTCCCCAAAATAATAAAAACTAAACATTTAAGAGAAATACAATATTGAGTGGAATAAATATCCCATTTAATAAAAGTTACAAAAAGTGTAAATTATCTACAGATAAACTTAAGAAGAGATGCTTAGGCTCAAGTCTATATATTAAAGAAAACTATTTTTATTGAGGGATGCAAAAAATATATATATGAAAAAATGGAAAGACCTGTGCTTGGACAGGAGAGAACAACTATAGGGAGCTCTCAATTATTCCCAGTTGAAACCACAAATTCATCACAATATGAATAGAATAAACATACATTTATTTATTTATTTTTGAGACAGAGTCTCACTATGTCACCCTTGGTAGAGTGCTGTAGCATCACAATTCACAGCAACCTCCAGGTCTTGGGCTTAAGCAATTCTCTTGCCTCAGCCTCCCAGGTAGCTGGGACTACAGGTGCCCACCATAATGTCCAGCTATTTTTTTGTTGTTATTGTAGTTGCCATTGCTGTTTGGCAGGCCTGGGCTGGGTTTGAACCTGCTAGCTCCAGTGTATGTGGCTGACACCCCAGACGCTGAGCTACTGGCAATTTTAGAGAAGTATATACTAAAATTTATATAAAGATATAAGAATATCTAAGAAAATTCTGAGGACATTTTTTTTCTCAGAATGAGAATAAGAAGAGGGTTGGTCCTAAAACAATCTTTAAAGTATTTTTAAAGATATTTAATTTATATGGGCCCTGACATATGAATAAGCAAACAGATTGATGGAATAAAGAATCCAAAAGTAAGTGCAAGTACCTGTGGGAGCTTAGTGTGTATTTTGCATATATTTTTAATTTTTGGTATTTGATGATATTTTGACATCTTAGAAATCTTTCTGGTGGGGAGAGACTGCTCCTCCTGGGGCTAGCCAATTCTTAGAGATGGGCAGAGCTCAGCCAAGAGCATGCCTTTGTTTTTTTTCTTTTTTTAATTTTAATTTTAAAACAAATTTTGGCTTATAGAAAAGTTACCAAAAAAAAAAAAAATACAGAGAGTATTCATAAACTCATTGCTTGGCTTCCCTGAATGTTAAGGTAACATCATACATAACCATAGTAGAGTGATTAAAGCCATAAAATTACATAACATTGGTACTATTATTATTTTTTTTAATTAAGTCAGAGCTGTGTACATTACTGTGATTACAGGGTATCTTTGATGTGCAGACTAGCCAGTCCAGAGCCAGACCTCCTCTATCTGGTCCTTGCACCCCAGGAAGAAATACTCCTCTGCCTTAATCATCCCAAGGCCAAATGCCAGGTAACTAAAGACCACCTTTGTAGGCCCAAGTCTGGCGGAATTATTCAAACTAGCCAGTCCCAAAGTGTTCACTCTTCCCTGCCTTTTCTTTCCTGGAAGCCTTAATAAAGCCTCTGGCCTCAGCTCCCTGCACTCCTGATGCTTCTGCTTCTGTCCACACTGAGGCTTCCTGTGTGGCCCTGAGCGGTGTGCCTTCTGTCCTAGGGCCTGCAAGGGTCGTGAGCTTTTTTCTGAGTCTAGCCTGTGTCTCCTCTCATGGATGCACCTGACAGCTGTCAGAACATAGAATGGTACGTGATAAAGGTGACATTTAAAATCAATGGAGAAAATATAAATCATTTAATAAATACTGCTGGTATAACTAGTTGGCGGGGAGCGGGGGGTGAGGGGACGGGATGTCTGTCTCAAATCTAGTTCCCAAACTAAATTCCAGATACAATAAAGTTTTTAATGCAAAAATAAAAACCCAAAGGGACTAAAAGAAAGGCTTAAGAGAGAAAAAATCTCAGACTGGGGAATACCTGGCTTAAGCAAGGTGTTAAAACCAAAAGCCATACCTGAAAAAACCAAAAGCCATACATGAATTTGCCTATAAGGCATAAAAATTAATTTACCTGCATAAAAGTCCAACATTTATTCATGGAAAAAATTATAATAAAGCCAGAGACAATCATCACACAGGGAACAATATTCCTACCATCTGTGACAAAAGGTGCGTTCTTTGAGGGAAATACATCTGTCAATGTTTTCTTTCTTTTTTTTTTTTTTATTAAATGATAGCTGTATACATTAATGCAAACATGGGGTACAGTGTAGAGTTTTCATATACATTTTGAAATACTTTCATCAAGATGGTTCACATAAATTTCATGTCATTTGCATAGTCATTGTGTCAAAACATTTACATTCTAGTTCTAGAAAAGTTCACTTGTACCCTTGTTAGACAGAAATATAGGTGATCTTTCCGGTCACCCTCAACCACCCAGCCACCCTTGTCCCCTCTCCTTCCCCACACCCTCCCCATATTCTTGGGCTAGAATTAAGTTGTTTCTTTCATTTGAGAAGTATATATTAGTTTCATAGAAGGGCTGTGTACATTGGATATTTTTTCTTCCATTCCTGTGATACTTTGCTAAGAAGAACATTTTCCAGTTCCATCCATGTAAACATGAAGGAGGTAAAGTCTTCGTTTTTCTTTAGGGCTGTCAATGTTTTCAAAGCAAATAGTTTGAACTTTACTTCTAGAACTTGATCCCAATCCCATACTTTTGTGTCGCGACCCCTCGGGCTCCTGTGGCCCTGGTCTCGGTTAGCACAGGAAGGAACCAGGCGAGAATTGTGGAAGGCGGGCTACCCCTTACTTTCTGGGTAGCCCCGAGCAACCTCCGCACCAGCCTTTTATTGAGCCAGAACAACACAGATGAGGGGAGTAATTAACAATGACTATGTGCTGAGGGCACAGGCTCCTCCCACAAGGAACTCCTGTGGAGGAAGGGCCCAAGGTCCACACCTCAGCTGCAGATCATTTTGCTCGGATGTTGGCGTCTCCTACACTTTTGTGTGTGCATACATATTTCTATTGAAACACTGAAATGGAAAACCATCATGGTTTATGAAAAGGGGAAGTTTAATATATAATATTATGCTACATCCATAATTTATGTTGCAGGGGCCAAAGGAAAACTTTCCCTTTACCTTCTGAAGTTTTTTTTGAAAATCAACTGACACAGGGCAGATAAATAGAAAAGACTTAGAAATGTATCAATGTACATGGCAAGGAGGAGATCACAGAGTTGTTATATACCCTTCTTAGGAGAAAGAGGAAGTGTGGGTGATTTTAGGGGATACTGATGATTTTTAGGGGCATTCAATGGGCTTAAAGAACATATAATGGCCTGGGACAAAGTCTGTGGGGTCCACAAAGCCCACAATGGTTTGTGACAAAAGTCCATCCAGATGTGATGGCAGATGTTCCTCTTCTTCCCGAGATATGAGTTCACTTAATGAAAGCTCAGGATAGGGACCACATGTCATCCTTTCTTTTGCTGGTCCGGACTTTAGGCAGGTAAGGGAACTTCAGAGGACAGTTTCATCCTGTGCTTTGGGACAGACAGAGGACTGAAATAGGAAGGTTGGGGAGGTCAGTGGCCTAGATGCTTCTACAGTTCAGCATGTCAAAGTGCCACATTTGGGGGCATCAGTTTTTGAGTCCCAACAGTGTTAAGGGTGCAGCCTTTACAGATATTGGAGTGGCTGTTTGCTTGCTGATAGGGAACAAGCAGGGTTAAAAGAAAACAAAAAAGCCCTGAACAGGGTGAACAGCAACCTCCTCTGGGGGCAATAAAAGGTGAGGAGTGTGATTTGTGGTTAGAGGGGCTCCGAGAAGCCAGCATCACCGCAGCCTCTGGAGACAGCAATAAGAGGACCAGAGGCCCTGTTTGCTTTTCATTTTATAAACTTTCTATCATTTTCAATTTTCATCAAGTGTTTTTTTACTTTTTCAATTAAAAGCAGTTAATTAAAAAAAATCAGGGACCAGTTGGAGGCAAGAATTTTTTTACCTTAAAGGAATATAGAGGAAATTTAAAAGAAAAAATGAGAAACAAACAGCAAGCATGAAAGCAATTTGATATATAGACTTGAATAGTGTAGAGAGTACTGGGCTCTAAAACTGAATTACTCGTTGATAAAAGAAGAAAAATCACAAGGGAGTAAGAAAGGTGGAAGGGAAAAGATAGCAGCTGGGGGCAGTTGGAGCTAAGAGTCCTGTGTGGAGGGCAAGGGCTGGACACTGGGTGCCCATGGGATCACCCAGGGACACTTGAAGCTGAGCCACATGGAGCTCAACTGCAGTTCAGAGGTTGAAAAAGGCAACAAGATGAGAATCCAGGCTAGGGGACAGCAGGGAAACAAGTGGGTGGCAGGTGCAGAAGGTCCTCCAGGCCAACTTGCCCCGGCACTGTGACTGTGGCTTGTAGAACAGAAGCTGAGCATGAGAGAGTAAGTCATAGCTCCTGACTTTGGCGCATCTGCTCCCATAGATAGGAGAGAGCAGGCCAGGCCAGGGTGTTGAGGGCTGGGTCTGGGCAGAGAGCAGGCAGCATCCAAGGAGGGCTAGCAGCTTTGGACAAAAGTCCCCTGTCACACCATGCAGGCCCTGTTCTAGTAGTGACCTGCATGACAAAGAGAAACGATGGCTCCAGTGGTCTCATTGTCTGAAGCCCTGTCTTGTCTCCAGTCCCATTTGGACTCTTCACAGGGTGGAACCCTAAGAATACACTGGGCCTTGCACAAATGGAACAAGAAAGGAGACGGTCGTATCCAAATAGCTGAATAGAGAACAGTGAAGGTATCACGGGGGTGAGGAAAGTTTGAACTCCAAAGCTAGGAGGCCCTTTGAGTCTTAGAGTGGCTCAAAGTATGACAGAGCGTAGGCAGGGAGGAGGCAGAGAGAGAGAGAGGCTGGAGAGCTTTGGGCTCCCCCTCCAGGTTAAAATGTGTGCAGGCTTCAGCAATTAGAATGGGATAGGCTAGCAGTTCTCAGTGGGGGTGGTCCATGGCACGGGGGATCCAGAGTCTTTTTAAGTAAGGTGTGAAATTGAAACCATTTTCATAACATTGTAAGAACATTATTTGCCTTTTTTGTTTGTATGTTTGTTTTCGAGGCAGAGTCTCACTATGTCGCCCTCTATAGGTGCCGTGGTGTCATGGCATCAAAACTCACAGCAACCTCAAACTCATGGGCTCAAGCAATTCTCTTGCCTCAGCCTCTCTAGTAGCTGGGACTACAAGTGCCCACCATGACCCCTGACTATTTGTAGGGGCGGGGTCTTGCTCTTGCTCAGGCTGGTCTTGAACCCCTTAGCTCAAGCAATCCACCTGCCTTGGCCTCCTAAACTGCTAGGATTACAGGCATGAGCCAGGCCTTACTTGCCTTTTTCACTTTGTGAACATTCACACTGATGTTATAAAAGCAATGGGGTGGGGGTGGGGGGGCGGGTGATGGCTCACACCTGTAATCCTAGCACTCTGGGAGGCCCGGGCAGGTAGATCACTTGAGCTCAAAGAGTGAGACCTAAAAAAAAATAGCTGGATGTTTTGGTAGGTGCCTGTGGTACTAGCTATTCAGGAGGCTGAGGCAAGAGAATCACTTGAGCCCAGAAATTTGAGGTTGCTGTGAGCTATGATCCCATAGCACTTTACTGAGGGTAACAAAGTGAGACTGTCTCAAAAAAAAAAAAAGCAATGGGGGGTAAAACCACTTTAAAATATCATGGATAAACCAATAAAATATGATTAATTGTATTAAATCTCAACTGTTGAGTACACATTTTTTTAATGTTCTGTGTGACAAAGTTGGAAGGAAGTATAAAGCATTTTTACTACCAAAGAAAGTATGATGGTTGCCCTGAGGAAAAGCACTTGGATGACTGAGTTGTGTGTTGAGCTTTTTCAATGAAATACTATTTTTTTATTTAAGAGAACAATGAGTAAACTGCGAATTTCAAATGTGGGCATCTGATAGATGTTTTCTTAAAAAGAATCCAAGTGAGCCTCTGGCTTCAATGAAAACAACTGAAAGAATGTTTTGTTGATGTTAAAACCTGAACCTGAAGGGAGATGATAATTTTGAAATACTTGTGTGCACCGTGAGCTTGACGGCTTCCTGGTATTTAAACACTTTTATGATGAGATCAGCAGTAAAGCAAATGTGATTTTTGACAGTGGATAATGAAAGCTGCCAACATTTGGAAGATCTGCGTTTTTTAGTGAACCATATCTTCTGAATGATCAATGAGTGTGTTACAAAACCATGCATAGGTAAAAGATCCATGCAAAGCGCAGGATAAACCAATTATAACATAACAGGGTGTGAACTGTTCATTGGGAGGGTTTTGGATTCAACATTGTAACTACCTTAAAGAAATTAAATCTAGTTGAGCTTGGTGTAGTTTTAAAGAAGAATGCCCATAGTCATCTGAAAAAGGTATTACAAACATTCCTTCCTTTTCCAACTATATATCTATATCAGGCAGGATTTTCTTCAGGATTTTCAAGCAGAGCATATATCACAACTGATTGAATACAGAAGTAGACATGAGAATCCAGCTGCCTTTTAAAAAGCCAATTATTAAAAATACTTCCAAAAAATCCAGGTAGGTGTGGTGGTATGCACGTGTAGATCCAGCTACTTAGGAGGCTGAGGCAGGAGAATCTCAGAGTTTTGAAGCTGTAGTGCTTTACAATAGTGCCTGTGAGAAGCCACTAGATCCCACATGTTTGGCAATACTCCATCCCTGAAAATAATAATAATAATAATGTAATAATAAAGGGATCCCAAGACCAAAACTTCAACAGCTACTGATCTGAGATACTAGTAGGTCTATCTGGGAATGCATATGGTTTTCGACTGTCCCCAGGTTACCTTTGGTAGCTGCCCTTTGGCCCTGTCTCTCAAGCCCTGCTAAAGGGAAGCCACAACCTGACCCTCGAGTAGAGTCTGGCGTGAGGACCAGAGGTGTCTTAGCTCAGGATCCTTTCTACTCACTTAGAAACTATCTCTGAACCTGAGTGGATTAGGGGCAGAGGGAAGGGTGGGAATATATTCAGTCCTAAGAGGCAGTCAAGAACACAATATGCTTTCACTGAGCCAAGATATTAGGGGGTGGGGAGTGAACTGGGATAGAAGACAGATGGCATTTGAGCCTAACCTAGAGGGGCATGTACTACTGGGCCAGGAATGCAACATGCACAGGTCTGAGACAATCCTAGGCATGCTCACCTGATCAGTGTGGACCTTGTCGGTTGTCTCTTCAGCCTAATCTCACTCCCACCTTTCTTCTCTTCCTATAACCAAGTAGCATTCCTAAGACTCCTGAGGTCTGCCTTAGGATGGGGCTATCACCAGAGTTTGGAAAGACTCTGCATGACTGGAGGATGAGAGTCAAGGCTTAAGATTTGGTGGTGTTTGTACAAATGCCCAGTGGAAAAGCTAGAGGCTTCAGAGTAGGACAGACTCAACAGGATTCTGGCTTCTTCCTTCTCTCTGAGCAAGGAGATTTTGAGCAAATAACTCAGAGTCTTTAAACCTTAGTTGTCTCATCTGCAAAGTGGACATAGTCACACCAACCTCTCAGAGTTGTTAGGATAATTAATCAAGAACATGTGCGGAAGTGCAGTGCTGGGCAAGGCCGTCACGCGTTGAATAGCAATGTCTTCCCTTCCTCTCCCACCCTCTTTCTTCCTCCCTGCAGAGACAATCAACCTGGGGGTCTGATCATGCCCAGGATGGATCTCATACCATGGTCAGGGATGAACTGAGACAGCAGCAAGGTAAGAACTTGAGAGATCAGGTCTGGAACAGCCCCTTTGTCAATGCCATGGTCCCTGTGGTAGATGTCCACTGGCTTGAAACATGTGAGCACCTTGGAAATCCATTCTTCCTCTACTCAATGGGATAGGCTGAAACATCCAAAGCAAGGCACATCTGCCATGAGTGCAGAGCTCCCATGAAAGCATCAGCAAGCTTCATGTGCCAGCCATAGAGGTGGAGGGTCCCCTCTGTGCCCAAAGCTAGTCTGGGGTGCAAGTTGCAGACTCCATGTCTGAATTTACTTTCAGTATGTTGGATCGGTGACAAATGGGATTGCTTTAATGGCTTAGACACTTTTGCCTGACTTCTGACAGGCCCAGGGTAGTGTGGCACTGATCCAGTAACACCTGTTGCAGCCTTCTCAAACTTGGGGCTGGGCTGTCCCTGTGCTGACTCCTACCAGCAGTATGGGCATTTAGGCTGGAGGCCCCTGGAGTGGGGGGGGAATGGCACAGTGAGCATCACAGGCACCCTGCTTGGTGCACACAGACTGGAGGGGAGAGGGGATAGGTCCAGAAACCGGAGACTCTGCTCCCAGGCCTGCTGTTGGAAATCCCAGAGGTCTTGGGAGGTGGATCCTGACCTACCAGAAGGAAAAAGGCAGAGCTGGGCTTAGAGCGAGGCAAAGCCCCTCTTGGAGATACAATGAATATGTTGCCCCTCTGGGCAGAACCCCACAAAGGCAAACAAGGGAGGGAGACGCCACTGTACATATTCACCTTTGAACAGTTTTCCTCCTCCTCTCTCTCCTGCCACCTCCCAGTTTCTTGTGAGATCAATCTCTGGTTGCCAGGATCTACTTTTGCAGAATTCAGGTGCAAGGAAAGACTGAATGCTTTGATTGGGCTATACTGGGGCTCCTGGTTTATTTGGATTACATTACACCAAGAGCTGTGTTTTCTTAAACAACAGTCGATGACAATTTTGCTGCCACCCAATTTTCACAGAAGAGCAGAAGTGTGCCTGCTCTCCCCTCTGGGAGTGAGAGAAGCTGGATGTGGCTCCCAGCTACAGCAACACTCCGTTTTCACCACCCTTCCCCATGGGCACCATCCTGCTGGCGGGCCAGAAGCCTAGACATTCCTGTTCTGATCTCAGGAACGGCGGCAAATCAGGTAACCTGGGGCTTGTTCTCTGAGGAAACATCTACAAAACACCACACCAACTTGGGGAAAGGGCAACAGTGCACACCAGGCGGAGGGTCTGAAAGGGGTGGTGTGGCACCCCCTCTCTGTTTCATTCCACGCCTTTCTTTTCACCCAATTGTTGTAACTGAGTGAGTGTTGGAGGCTTAAGACCCAGAGCAAAATCTTTGTGAGTTTTCTCAGCCACAGAGAGTCAAGGCTCTTGGTAAGATTGTCACACCCGGTGTAACTTGGCCAGGGCTAACCGAATGCAGGACAGGCCTGCTAGTGTGTGTGCACCCACGGCAGGGACAGAAAACCTCTGCTGAGAGACAGAACGCCCCTTCTGCAGTTGGAAGTCCAAAGAACAGTTGCTTGCTATTTTTGATTTCTTCCTCAGAGGGGATCAATTAGAGCCCTCTGATCGTGTCCCCAGAGCTCCTGGTCTGTGCCTGCTGACCAGGAAGAGTGAGACGGCGCTGCCTCCTGGGACCACGTCCTTCTTCTTAATTGGCTTGAAAAATTGCAGCTGCATCTGGCAGCTGCTGCTCGGGGCTGGGTCAGGAGTGGGAGGGTGCGGGGGAGGGCGGTGGCTCAGCCTCTCCTCCCCAGCCTCTCTCACTGTCAGCCAGGCCTTTCTTCTCCTCCCTCCACAAGTTTGCCGCTGGCCCCCTGAGGTTGCCTGCTGTGCGGTTTCCTCCCTGCTCCCTTCTGGGATGACACTGCTGAAGGCTGCACTTCCTGCCTGTGCCCGCTGGGCCAGCAGGTCCCTAGAGCTCCTTTTCCTCTCATTTCCTCTCTAGTGTCCCCCTCCTCTGACAGACTGCACCAGCGTCTTGGGGAGGGCAGGGCTGCTCAGATCGGCTGGGAGCCGCAGGACAGGAGAGCCGCTCCGGCTTCTGGTCTAGAGAAGGAAGAGCTGCGCCTGCTTCAGCCTCAATTTCCTCGTCTATAAATCGTCATCAGAAAGGCCATCGTGATGACCAAATAGTGGAAACAGGGCTACTATTGGGGCCATCAGTTTGCAAACCAGGAAGAAAGACTCTCTGGTGTAGATTGAAGGTCCTCTGTGTCTGAAGAGGAAGAGGGCAAGTGGGTTTCCTGCCCCACAGGGTCCGTGCTACACAATGGAGTTGCCCAGTTCCGGCAGGTGTCGGGGGAGCAAAATATATTTATGAGGGCAGCAGAGCACGTGTGCATATACAGAGGGTGCCAAACAATGTATTCACATTTAAGAAAGGAAAAAAACTGCTCTTACAATTGCAGAAGTCAAACGTGATTTGAGTATTACAATTTTCTTTCTTTCTTTCTTTCTTTTTTTTGAGACGGAGCCTCAAGCTGTCCCCCTGGGCAGAGTGCTGTGGCATCACAGCTCACGCAACCTTCAACTCCTGGGCTCAAGTGAGTCTCTTGCCTCCACCTCCCAAGTAGCTGGGACCACAGGCGCCCGCCACAACGCTCAACTATTTTTTGGTTGCAGCCGTCATTGTTGTTTGGTGGTCCCAGCTGGATTCGAACCCACCACCTTAGGTGTATGTGGCTGGCATCTTAGCCACTTGAGCCACAGGCGCTGAGCCGAGTATTACAATTTTCATGCAGTTTTTTCCTTTCTTAAAATGTGTATACATTTTTTGGGCACCCTCTGTATGTAAGGAACTAAATGTTCACTTTGGGGTGGGGTTTAGCATTAAAATGAGGTGGAATTTGGCCCTTTATTTCAAAAGTTGAACTAAAGGACACATGGGCAGTTTGTGTGGCTGAAGATGACTTAAGGCCCACACCTGCTTATCAGGGGATAGTATGTATATATGTGTATGTATTTTAAATGGGCTACAATTTGTAATTTCAATTTGGCTGGGAAAATGCTGCTATTTATAAATGTAGTTAGATATTATTCACCAGACAGTATTTATCAAGTACTTAATATTTGTATTTAAGAATTTTACACTATTAATTAACCATGAACAATCTTGCAAGATGGTATTATTCTGGTTTCATAGGGAGGAAGACGAAGACACAATAAGGGACAAGTGGTTCCCTCAAGGCTGTAAGAGGGAATGAGTTCCAAATATTCAAATATTTCCATTCCTTGGGCCTTTGTATGCAAAGCAGCAAATAACTACTTTTTAGGGTAAGTAGCTAAACTTTTCATTTGCTGGTTTTGAAAACTAAGTTTTAATGAGGTATAATTTACATATATTAAAATTAAAATATACAGTGATGAGTTATGAGTATTTCAAAATTTATTATTTAGAACAAAATCTATTCTAATCAAAATAAATTTAAGAGGCACAGTTGACTATACAGCATCTTAGTACACAGAAAAGTTAACAGTTGTTCAATATATCAATAAAATCTCTCAGTGGTTAGGGTATTGGCCACATACACCGAGGCTGGAGGGTTCAAACCTGGTCTGGAGCTGCCAAGCAACAGTGACAACTACAACCAAAAAATAGCCAGGCGTTGTGGTGGACACCTGTAGTCCTAACTACTTGGGAGGCTGAGGCAAGAGAATCATTTAAGCCCAAGAGTTTGAGGTTGCTGTGAGCTGTGATGCGACAGCACTCTACTGTGGGTAACATAGTGAGACTCTGTCTCAAGAAAAGGAAGGAAGGAAAGAAGGAAGGAAGGAAGGAAGGAGGAAATTGAAGCTTGGAGAGGGTATAGAACATGTCTAAGGCTACATAGCCAGCCAGACGTGGAGTCAGGGTTGTCCGAGAGCCCTAAACCACTGCCCTACACCCCACAAATCCCACAGCTGGGACCTGGACACCATCCTCAAAGCCTCCTGATCACCACTTATGGCCACCCCATTGCCAGGACCCAAGGACTCCCGTTCTCAGATCAGCTCTTCCTTGGACCTCTGCCCCTGACTCGGTTCTTCCACCCTCACCCTCACCTGGATACAGCCATGTTCCAACTGGTCTCTGCCTTCCTTTCTTGAAACCACATTTCACATTGAGAAAAGGTGCTTTCCCCATAACACAGGTCATGCCACTTGCTTGCTTATCATGTGTCACTGGAGAACTGCAGCTTCTAGGACACAGTCGTGACAGTTCACTCAGCACCAGCTCCCATTTGCTTCTCTAGCCCCTCATTATTTGTGAATTCCATATTTGCAAATTCGCCTCTTCCATAAAATGTGTGTGTAATCCCCAAGTCAATGCTCCTAGTCACAGGCAGACATCCCCAGAGCAGGGGAAAGAGTCAAGTCACCTGGTGTCCCCATTCTCCTGCTCTGCCCTCTTGTTCCAGCTCTCCTTCTGTAGCAGAATGTCCCTTTCATGACTTATCAGTGCCATGCTTTTACATTTCTGTGCTTTTTGTTAGTGGTTCCTCTGTTTAAAGTGGCCCCCCACAGGTATAATGAAGTGCAGTCTACTGTCCGTAAGTGCAGGCTGCGGTGTGCCTAGTCGCTGAGCTCCCTGCAGGCACAAATTACAGTGCTTTTGGCATGAGGGTGACGTTAATGGATCAACAATAAGGTACATCCAGGAAATGGAAGAGGAAATTTGCCTCTGTACACCAGGCTCCTCCAAAAAATGCTGAAAGCAACATCAATGCTACACGATGAAACTATGGAAAAGTGGCTAAATTTGTGCATTTGTAAAATGATGTCTGATTTTTAAAATAGAGTGGACAGCATTGTTGTGAGGCTGAAAGCCAAAGGCATTGATGGTCAGGAAAATGTCAAAACCTCTCAGCTGGTGCTGGCTGGCTGGCTGGCATGTTTCAAAAGGTGACGTGATAAACTTGCGGGTGAGGCAGGTTCTGCAGATCAGGAGGCTGCAGAAGGGCTGTAAAAACACCTGCTGAGTGCCACGCAAGGACACGGAGATGGGACAAGTAGGTTTTCCTCACTGATGAGCCCGGCATGATTTACCAGGAGGATGACAAACGAGCCTATGTCACACAAGTGGTCTTTCAGCTGATGAAAATGTTGTGACCAGAGGCTCCCAGGAACCTAAACTTGTGTTCTCCTGGGAGACATAGCTTGTCATCTGCTAGTTCAGGGTTGGAGGCAAGTTCATAGAACATAGCTACCTCGAATCATCAATCGTGAGAGTGGCTGTGCTTCCCACTGTTGCTGCCTTGGGGGCTGCATCCCCACGGACTCTCTGTAGCTGCCTGAAGATGCTTTTCCTGGGGCAGCCCTCTCCTCTCTATCTACTCACCAGATTCATCCTTTAAACCTCAGCTCCAGGCTCCAGTCATGCCCAGGAAGCCTCCATGGGCCCCACCCCTCAGGTGATTGGGATTCTCCTCTTCTCTGGGAGTTAACTTGCCGCACACAGGCTTAGCTTTTCTCAGCTGCAGGTTCCCTCTGGCTTGTGTCTGCCTCTCCCACCTGCCCTTTCTTTCTAGCTACACACATTCATGTGTAAGTTACATTTATATATGTGCGTACATTTAGATGTATATTTTGGAGTTTGCAGAACCCAATACTCCAAGGTGTTTCTTATGTTGGGCTTTTATTTTAACATTAACCAATAGTACCATGCCTATTGGATTGATTCTATGTTGCTACGTGCTGATATTTAGCAGAAAGCCTGGCCCATAGAAAGGATTAGTAAATATTTGTTGAAAACAAGTTAAAAAGGTTAACAATATTTATTCATTGTACCTAACTGATGTTTCTTGGGTCATGAATTTTTAATAAATAAAGTAACTTTAAATTAACATATTAAATTAAGAGCATGTTCCCTTAAACATTTAAAAAAAATTCCTCTGACCACTCTTCTTTTTTTGGGTGGGTGCAGATTCTCACTACGTTGCTCTCTGTAGAATGCTGTCGCAGCTCACAGTAACCTCCAACTCTTGGGCTTAAGCGATTCTCTTGCCTCAGCCTCCCAGGCAGCTGGGACTACAGGCACCCACCACAATGCCCAGCTATTTTTTGTTATTGTTGTCGTTCTTGTTTAGCAACCCTGGCCATTTTCCAACCCATCAGCCTCAGTGTATGTGGCTGGTACTGTAACCACTGTGCTACTGGCACCAAGCCTGACCACTCTTCTTCTTCTTCTTTTTTTTTTTGAAACGGAGTCTCAACCTGTTGCCCTGGGTAGAG
>NW_003852421.1:2095745-2104620 GCF_000181295.1 Otolemur garnettii | reverse complement strand
GGGTCCGGGCTGGGGATTCGAACCCGCCACCTTAGGTGTACGTGGCTGGCGCCTTAGCTGGTTGAGCTATAGGCGCCGAGCCTGTAATAAAGTTTTGCAGAGCAAAATGAATTTCAACTTAGCCCAAATTGTATAATTAGAAATTTGGAAGAAGTGGTCTGAACTGATGAGTTTTTATTATGCTCTATATAATTCTAGAATATTAGAGCCAGAGGAGATCTTAATTTATGCCTGTTAAGTAGCCTCTTCCAGGTGGGCCAAGGAAATAGCAAGGGAAGGAACAGAAAACCTCAGCAGGCCCCAAATGAGGGTCCTTTGCAGCTCTGAGATTTCCCCTAGCTGTCTCGTCTGAGCCAGCTCTTGCTACTCCCTGAGGTGGGGCTGCTGCTATGGAGACTCGGCCACCCCAGCCCCTGCTTGGTCACGGCTAGTTCTGGCTCATTATATTTCTGCCACTATTTCCCCTGCCTGCCTCATGCCTCCGCCCACAGTAGCAAGTGCTCATCGTCTGTCTCTACAGTCTCAAATTCGATTCCCAGCAAAGAAAGGATATGATTGCTTTGGATAGTTACCTTCCTTCCCTCTGTGCAGGGGTTCTCCCATCAGTCCTCCTCGAGATGGAGGCTGCCCTATGAATGAGCTGCCTCTTGGCAGAGAGCCTGTGGGCCTGTCACACAACTGGGAGCTCCTGTCTGAAACAACAGTGGCAGAAACTGACACTCAAAAACTTAAGGGGTCCTTTCAAAGCTCTCTACAGTATGGGTCTCTGAAGCACACCATCTTCCCAAGACTAAGAGTTGTCTAATTGGCTTGTTTCTTTTGACCTGCTCCAAATGTTTGGGTTATGCCTGCAAAGCCTGGATTAACAGCCACATCTGGTTTATGGAATGTTTAAACATTGCCACTGTGTCTCTTATCAGAATTGTTTATGGTTAAAATTTAAAGTTATCTGATATCACTGGCTTGGGCCTAATGCTGCCCCACATGAGCCCTCCCCGCTCGTCCTTCTCACTCCTCTTAAGGCAAAAGACACAAAAGACCTAGCTCCCCCAAAATTCATGCCGAAGGACCCTAACCCCCAAAGCCCTCTGGGAAAGCTGTGGAATTTACCCACCCCTTAAGGCCCCATATGAAAAGGTTCTCTGGCAGGGCACACTAGCTCACACCTGTCACCCTAGCACTCTGGGAAGCCAAGGCAGATCGATTGCTTGAGCTCCTGAGTTCGAGACCAGTCTGAGCAAAAACTGAGACCCCCGTCTCTACTAAAAATAGAAAAACTGAGGCAAGAGGATCGCTTGACCTAAGAGCTAGAGGTTGCTGTGAGTTATGACGCCACAGTATTCTACCCAGGGTGACAGCTTGAAGCTCTGTCTCAAAAAACAAAAGGGGGGGATCTCTAACTGGGCCCGGGCATAGCTGCCATCTTTGCCCTGCCCAGGTGGGTGACCATCCCTTTTCAATAAATGTGGACTAAACCTCTCTGCCCTCAGTCTAGTCTCTGGGCACCCTTGCTTCCATCTTTCAATTGGGACACTGAACAAGTGGGCCCACAACATAGTTTTTCCTTTCACTTGTTTTCATTAATCTAAATAAATGAGCTGCCATTTAAGAAAACAGATGTGTAACACTGCAAGGGAAACTGGTACGAAGCTTGCCAGAAGTCACTGTTAGTTAGCAGCTATGATTAATTTTTTAGAAATTTGAAGCAAGGCAATAAGGAACATATAATTTAAAACAAATACAAATGAATGGATATTGAATATAATTAAATTAGATGAATTAAATTATATTTAATATGTTAATATTAATTATATTAATTAAATGAATAAAATTTATTCAGCTGATTTTTATGGAGAACCAGCTATATGCCAGGCACTGTGCTAAGCCCTGGGAATACAGCAGTAAAGAAGACAGACATATTCCTGCTTTCCTGAAACTTAAATAGCATATATTTAATCAACCTATTTTCTCATTTTTTTTTTTTAGAACAATGACGATAAGGGCAACAGGTGGAATGAGAGTTGAAAGTTAAGCCCTAGGATCCTCCACCATTTTCTAATTTAGCATGAAGGAAAGACCTTCTGGAAATCTAGTAATTTGACTCCCACTTTAAGCAGGGTGTGAGTCAGAGTAGTGCCCTAATGATATTTTTAATAATTAACAGTCTTGCTGCCCTTTAGGGTTGCTTCCTTTTCCTTCTCTCCCACTCTCATTTTCTCCAACTAAAAAGGGAGGTAAAAACCCCTTTCAACAAATACCTAGAAGTTGACATCTTAATTAGTAGATTGACTTTAAGCTCTCATAAACCAGTGATGTATGATGAAACTTCAGATTATAGCCGAGCTTCCATCTACAGAAGAATTCCATCTGGGTTATTCATCCCAGGGCAGCTTGAAAGACCCCACCCTGCTTCCATCTCTGAGTTACTCTTTCTGCAACAGATTCATTACTGCCCAGAAAACAGTTCCTTTTAAACAGTCCTATTAACACTCCCAAAGTGCAAGCCCAGGAATGGGATGCTCCATCCTGTGGTTACCCTCAGCAGAGGGAGAGCACGCTGCGCTGCCGGGGTGCCGGGGTGCGGTCTCAGCAGGTTCCTGGAAAGTGTGGCAAATATAATGTGCTGTCTACCGTTCATCCAGCAGTGGCCTAGATTCCTGGGTGGGGGTGGGGGGGCAGAACTCTCTCTGGGGAGACCCAGAGAATCAAACCTTGGATCAGGGCCAATAAGAAGAAAACTGTATAATTCCCCAAACCAAAAAGATACTGAGCCCAAAGTCAAACCTTGGCCCATGCCATAACAATTTCTGCTTATGTTGACCTCACTTTATGCAAAATAGGACATGGATTTATATCTTTGAGCTTCACCCAACTCTGCTTCTGTATTTTGAAATACTTTGTAATACTCCACTTCCCCAACCAAAGTCTCTCCCCATCTTCAGCCCCTATTTCTGTACATAATTAGTAGTCACCCCCACCACCTCCCACCCTAACTGTTCCAAATGTAGATGGTATTATAATCCCAAACAATGAAGGTGAGCACCCCAGGATACTAGGCTGCAGGGCAGTTTTACTAGGAAAAAGACGCTTCTGAAAAATGAGCCAGCAGTCAGATTTACCTAGAAACCACCCTATGTCTGATGAACAGGTTACCCATGGACACTGACTGACTCACAGGGATAGTGAAGCATCTGGGAAACTTCATACCTGCTATTGTAGAATAGTTGCTGGATTCTGTATCAAGATAACACATGCCCACTGAACTCTGACCTTTCTTTTTTCTTTTGCCCAAATTCCCTTCTAAGGGACTTGGTGAGGCACACCTCATAAATCACATTAAACAGGAGTTTTTATTAACCCAGTATAAAGTGCCTTACTTTTTGGTATAGTATCACATGATAGAAAACCTACAGACCCCGAATCTTTAGAAAAAACTTAATGATTTCAATCAATTCCCAACTAAAGAATCCTAAAACCCACTATGACTTGTAAGCCCCTGCTTTGAGATGTTCTGCCTTTTGGGCTGAATCAATGTACACCTTCCATGTGCTGATTTACAATTTTATTTATAATTCCTTTCTCCGTGTGTGTGTAAAACCAAACTGTAACCCAGCTGCCTCAGATACATTTTCTCAGGACCTCCTGAGAATATGTTCCCTGAGCTATGGTCACTTCTATTGGCTCAGAATAAACCTCTTTAACTTAACTTGGCAGAATTTGGCTTTTTCATTGTAAGAATGGATAAGAGACTTAACACAAGAAATGATAAAGGAGAAATAACACAGACACTTCAGAAATTCAAAAAATCCTCAATGATTACTACAAAAATCTCTATTCCCAGAAATATGAAAATCTGAAGGAAATGGACCAATACCTGGAAGCACGCCACCTTCTTAGACTCAGCCAGAAAGAATTAAAAATCTTGAATAGACCTATATCAACCACTGAAATAGCATCAACAATATGAAATCTCTCTAAAAAGAAAAGTCTGGGACCAGATGGCTTCACATCCAAATTCTATCAAACCTTTCAAGAGGAACTAGTACCTAGGTTATACAATGTTTTCCAAAGCACAGAAAAAGATGGAATACTTCCCAACACTTTCTATGAGGCAAATATCACCCTGATACTCAAACAAGGAAAAGAGCCAACAAAGAAAAAAATTATAGATCAATATCATTAATGAATATTGATGCAAAAATATTCAATAAGATCTTAGCAAACAGATCAAAAAAAATTATACACCATGATCAAGTTGGTTTTATTCCAGGGTTACAGGGTTGGTTCAACATATGCAAGTCTATAAATATAATACATCACATCAATAAAATAAAAAACAAAGACCATATGATTCTCTCAATTGATGCAGAAAAAGCCTTTGATAATATCCAGCATCCTTTCATAATCAGAATTCTTTTTTTTTTTTTTTTTGAGACAGAGCCTCAAGCTGTCCCCCTGGGTAGAGTGCCATGGCATCACAGCTCACAGCAAACTTCAACTCCTGGGCTCAAGCGAGTCTCCTGCCTCAGCCTCCCAAGTAGCTGGGACTACAGGCGCCCGCCACAACGCCCGGCCATTTTTTGGTTGCAGCTGTCATTGTTGCTTGGCGGGCCCAGGCTGGGGATTCGAACCCGCCACCTTAGGTGTATGTGGCTGGCGCCTTAGCCGCTTGAGCCACAGCCGCCGAGCCCATAATCAGAATTCTTAAGAAAATAGGCATAGAAGGGACATTTCTTAAACTGATAGAGGCCATCTACAGCAAACCCACAGCCAATGTCATATTGAATGGTGAAAAATTGAAAACATTTCCACTCAGATCAGGAATGAGGCATAGATGCCCACCATCTCCACTTCTATTCAACATAGTAATGGAAGTCTTAGCTATCACAAGCAGGCAAGAGAAGGCAATCAAGTGTATTCAAATAGGGTCAGAGAAGATCAAACTCTCACTCTTCACTGATGATATGATCCTATACCTGGAAAATCCCAGGGACTCAACTTCAAAACTCTTAGAAGTGATCAAGGAATACAGCAATGTCTCAGGATACAAAATCAATACTTACAAGTCAGTAGCTTTTAAATATGCCAACAATAGTCAAGCTGAAAAAACAATCAAGGACTCTATTCCTTTTACAATATACCTGGGAATTTACCTAACAAAGGACATGAAAGAGCTCTGTAAAGAGAACTATGAAACTCTGAGAAAACAAATAGTTGAAGATGTTAACAAATGGAAAAACATATTATGCTCATGGCTGGGTAGAATCAACATTGTTAAAATGTCCATACTACCCAAAGCAATCTACAGACTTAATGCAATCCCTACTAAAGCATCGTTGTCACACTTCAAAGAATCTGAATAATGTATTTGCTATTCGAGGTTTTTTCAAGGTATTTCCGAGTTATGTATTTGCTATTCAAGGTTTTTTCTCAAATAGCAAATACATTATTCGAAGTTCCTCTTGAAAGGTTTGATAGAATTTGGATGTGAAGCCATCTGGTCCTGGACTTTTCTTTTTAGGGAGATTTTGTATTGTAGATGCTATTTCAGCATTTGGTATAGGTCTATTCAAGATTTTTAATTCTTTCTGGCTGGGTCTAGGAAGGTGGCGTTGTTGTCATACTTTAAAGCACCATTGTCATACTTCATTTTATATGGAATTAGAAAAAAACCTTGAACAGCAAATACATTACTCAGAAATAAGAACAAATCAGGAGGTATCACATTACCAGACTTCACGCTATACTATAAATCTACAGTGATCAAAACAGCATGGTACTGGCACAAAAACAGAGCAGTAGATTTATGGAATAGAGAACCAAGAGATGAACCCAGCTACTTATTGTCATTTGATCTTTGACAAGCCTGTCAAAAATATTCAGTGGAGGAAAAACTCACTATTTAACAAATAGTGCTGGGTGAACTGGCTGGCAACCTGTAGAAGACTGATACTGGACCTCCCCCCCCCACCTTTTACCATTAACAAAAATTTATTCTTACTGGATAAAAGATTTAAACTTAAGACATGAAACTATAAAAATACTAGAAGAGAGTGCAGGGAAAACACTTGAAGAAATTGGCCTGGGAGAATTTTTTTATGAGGAAGAACATCTGGGCAATTGAAGCAACACCAAAAATCCATTACTGGCGTCTGATCAAACTAAAAGGCTTTAGCACAGCCAAAAACACAGTAAGCGTTCAGATGTGGAGATTTTTGCAGGTTATGCTTCCAACAAAGGTCTGATAACTAGAATCTACAAAGAACTCAAACCAAACAATAAGAAAAGAATAAATAACCCCATTTCTTTGTGGGCAAGAGATTTGAACAGAAACTTCTCTGATGAAGATAAGAGCATCGTCTATAAACACATGAAAAAAATGCTCATCATCCTTAATCATCAGAGAAATGCAAATCAAAACCACTTTGAGATATCATCTAACTCCAGTAAGATTAGCCCACATCACAAACCCCAAAACTACAGATGTTGGCATGGATGCGGAGAGAAGGGAATGCTTCTACATTGCTGGTGGGAATGCAAGCTAATACAACCTTTTTGGAAAGTACTTTGGAGAACACGCAAGGAACTAACAGTGGACCTATCATTCCTTCCTGCAATTCCTCTACTAGGTATATGCCCAGATGATCAAAAATTATTTTACAACAAAGACATTTGCACCAGAATGTTTATTGCAGCCCAATTCATGATAGCAAGACATGGAAACAGCCCAAGTGCCCATCAACACATGAATGGATCAAAAAATTGTGGTATATGTACACCATGGAATACTATGCAGCCATAAAAAGATGGAGACTTCACATCTTTTATATTTACCTGGATGGAGCTGGAATATATTCTTCTTAGTAAAGTATCTCAAGAATGGAAAAAAAAGTATCCAAGGTACTTGGATACAAAAGTATCCAAAACTACTATGAAATCAATATATAACCACCTACATACTCAAATGGAAAAACATAACTATAGTCCAGAAAGTAGAAGGGAAAAGGAGAGAGAGGGGAGGAGGGATATGGAAAGAGAAAGGGTATTTGGGGGGACCTCACCTAATGTGCATAATGCAGTGGTACATTTCAAAACTATTAAGAAATGAGTATAATTGTGATGAATGTGTTACTTAGTTCAATGTATGCATTTGACATTGTATATCAAAGTGGTATCCTGAACCCCATAAATGCATCAATGTACAAAGTTATGATTTAATAAAAAATAATTTAAAAAAAACAAAAGAGACTTAACATGACTAGCTCCATTTTCTTCTGACCCCTGTAGTAATATCCTTTAGGTTAAAAGCTTCTTTTTAGCTCTGCACATAGACCAGCCAATTAAAGGAAGAATTTAAATAGTAGTTCAACTCTGAGAGAAAGATTATAGCCATCCCTTTCAAAAACTAACTCCTTAGGAGATAAAGAAAGTGTGTACCCAAGTAACAATGCTATGTTAAAGATTTATAGGAATATCATAAACTGATCTATGCCATCCAAAGTTAATTAACTAAGAACAAAAAAGTGGTGCAACTTCCTTGGACTCTTACTGATACCCAGATGGCTGTGGTCATAGGTTACCTCTTCCAACCTTTCTCCCTTTCCCCTCTTTCCTTAACATAAAAAGGACCTTAACGTTCATACTAACTTAAGATGGTTTTTAGGACATTACTCTGTCATCTTCTTGGTTTGCTGGCTTCCTGAGTAAAAGTCACTTGCCTTGTCCACTGCTTTATGTCTTGTGTGTGTGTGTGTGAGACAGAGTTTCATTATGTCGCCCTCTGTAGGCAGCTTTCTGTCGCAGCTATCAGAAACCTCCAACTCTTGGGCTTAAGCTATGATCTTGCTTCAGCATCCCAAGTAGCTGGGACTACAGGCACCCACCAGAACTCCCAGCTATTTTTTTGGTTGCAGTTGTCATTGTTGTTTAACAGGCTCAGGCTGTGCTTACACCCGCCAGCCTCTGTGTATTTGTGGCTGGCGCCATACTCACTGAGCCTATGTCTTAATTTATTGGTTGTTTTGTGGTGATGAGTGGTATGAACTTGGACTCAGTTACACCAGTGACATACATTACCTATGACATGAAATTTAAATATTTTCCATGCTAGTAAATGTGTAAGATTGGAATAGACTTTTGTAAAGGCACATTTACTTCTATTGTTGGTAATAAGTCCTTGTATTTAAAAAGAACGATAATATTAATCGTTAACAAAGTCTGGTAGGTGATTATATAGTTTATTGATAACATAAAACACTGGAGAACTTTAAAGCCCTCATCAAGTAGTTATTACACATCAACAAGTGAAGTGAGGCTACAAGTTTCTGGTGAATCTGTGATGCCTGATAAGAAAACATGCAGAAATTTTCGTATCACTCTCTGGCTTTCCTTATTGTGATATTGGGCATAGAAGTTACATGAGTTGGCTCGGCACCCATATCTCAGTGGTTAGGGCGCCAGCCACATACACCTGGGTGGGCGAGTTTGAACCTGCCCTGGGCCTCCTAAAAACAACAATGACAACTGCAACAAGAACAAAAAATAGCCAGGCATTGTGGTGGGTGCCTGTAGTCCCAGCTACTTGGGAGGCTGAGGCAAGAGAATTGCTTAAGGCAGCACCTGTGTTCAGTGGATAGAGCACTGACCACATAAACCGAAGCTGATGGGTTCAAACCCAGCCTGCGCCAGCTAAACAACAATGACAACTACAACAACAACAAAAAATAGCCAAGCACTGTGGCAGGCACCTGTAGTACCAGCTACTAGAGAGGCTGAAGCAAGAGAATCACTTAAGCCCAAGAGTTTGAGGTTGCTGTGAGCTGTGACACAACGGCACTCTACCCAGGGCAACATAGTGAGACTGTGTCTCAAAAAA
>NW_003852421.1:2067931-2095497 GCF_000181295.1 Otolemur garnettii | reverse complement strand
TTTTTTTTTTTTTTTTTGAGACAGAGTCTCACTTTGTCGTCCTAGGTTGAGTGCTATAGCATCACAGCTCACAGCAACCTCAACCTCTTGGGCTCAAGTGATTCTCTTGCCTTGGCCTCCCAAGTAGCTGGGACTACAGGCACTTGCCACAATGCCCAGCCATCTTTTGTTGCAGTTGTCATTGTTTAACCCACCTAGGTTGGGCTTGAACCCACCAGCCTCAGTGAATGTCGCCAGTGCCACAACCACTGTGCTACAGACGCCAAGCCGCCCAGCTATTTTTTGTTGCAGTTGTCATTGTTGATTAGCTGGCCCCATCCAGGTTTGAACCCACCAACTTCAGTGTATGTGCCTGGCACCATAACCACTGTTCTATAGGCACCGAGCCTAGGCCAAAGTTTTTGATTCTTTAAACCCAAGAAGCTGATTTGTGGTGATCTGAAATAACTTGACCATATTTAACTTTTTCTTCTTTGGCTTTTTGTCTATTTTGTTTGGTATTTTTCTTTTTAAGTGTTTCTTTATTATTTTTTAGTTTTCTCATTTTCTTCAGTTTTTTCTTTATTATTTTTATTTTCTCATTTTTCTTTTTCTGTGTTTTTCAGTTTTTCATTTTTATTTTTCTTAGCTTTTTCTTTATTCTTGGTTGCATTTTTGTTTCCCCTTTTCTCATTTTTAATTTTTTTTTAAGTCACATTTTTATTGAGTTTGTTAGTGTTGTTAGTATAGTTAATAGCATTAGCATTTTTTATTAGTTAACATTACTAGTGTAGTTAGAGGTCATATGCAGCTGGGCCTCATGGCAACCTCTGCTGGAGAGGAGACCCATGGCCAGAGCAACTTCCTCAAGGTGAGGTTGGCCCGGTACATCCTGACTGAGATAAAAATGGCCATGGAGGTGTTAACAAGGGTCAGCAGAGCTTCTTCAGCCTCTAGAGACAACCCCATGAAGTTCAGAGCATGAAGCTCCTGGGTCACCCCAACATATGAAAACTATTTGAAGTGACTGATACCCAGTAAACACTCCACCTTTGCCATGGAGTCCACTAGCAGAGGACAAGGTGTTCGATTACCTACTGGACCATGGCTGCTTGAGACAGATTCCACTGGTTAGCATCTGCAGTGTTGGACTACCCCTAGAAGGGGTGTCCACAGGGACTTACAGTCAGAGAGCCTGCTTGTGGATGCTGACTTCAACATGAAGGTTGTAGACTTTGGCTTCAGCCTTGAGTTCCGCATTGAAGACAAAGTAGATACCTTCTGTGACAGTCCCCCTTATGCTGCCCTGAAACTCTTCCAGTGCCAAAAGTGCAACATCCCTGTGGTAGATGTGTAGATCCACAGTCACCCAGTCCCTGTCTTTTGTTGGAGAGAACTTTAGGGAGCTGTGAGAGTGGATACTGAGTGGAATACACCACGTTCTTTTCTTCATGTCCAGGATATTACTTGAGTAATAACCTAAGATCTTGTATACATATGCAAAAGAACAAAGTTGGACACTTACTTAATACCACATACAAAAATTAATTCAAAATGGATCAAAAGCCTAAGTATATATACCTAAAACAAAAGGACTCTTAGAAGAAAACAGGGCAAAATCTTCACAACATTAGATTTGGCAATGATTTCTTGAATATGACACTAAAAGTACAAGTAACAAGAGAAAAAAATATACAAATTAGACCTCACAAAAATTAAAACATTTTGTGCATCTAAAGATACTATCAGCTGGGTACAGTGGCTCACACCTATAATACTAGCACTCTGGGAGGTTGAGGTGGAAGGATCACTTGAGCTCAAGAGTTTGAAACCAACCTGAGCAAAAGGGTGACCCTGTGTCTATTTAAAAAAATATAAAAATTAGCCAGGCACGGTGGTGTGCCTGTATTCCCATTTACTTAGGAGTCTGAGGAAGGATTGCTTGAGCCTAGGAGTTTGAGGTTGCAGTGATCTATGATGAGGCCACTGCACTCTAGCCCAAGCAACAGAGCAAGACTCTGTCTCAAAAGTAAATTTAAAAATAAGCAAACAAACAAATAAGTGGTGGGGAAGTGGAGAAATTGGAACCCTGTGCAATGGAAAGCAGCATGGCATTTTGGTTCCTAAAAAAACTATAAATAGAATTTCCATGTGATCCCAAAGTTCCTTTTTGGGGTATATAACCCAAAAAATTAAAAGCAGTGTCCTGAGGAGATATTGGCACACCTACATGTATAGCAGGATTATTCACAACAGCCAAACTGTGGAAGGAACCCAGGTGTCCACTGATGGATGAAGGATAAGTATAACGTGATTTATCCATAAAATGCGATCTTCCTTAAAAGGAAAGAAAATTCTGCAATATGCTGTAACATGTATGAATCTTGAGGACATGAAATAAGCCAGTCATACAAGACTGGCTTATGTTTGTTTACACATACAGTAAACATGTGTATGAGGTACCTAGAGTCATCCAATTCATAGATACAGAAAGTAGAATGGTGGTGCTAGGGGCTAGAGGGAGGGGAAATGGGGAGTTAGTGTTTAATGTGGACAGTTTCAGCTTCACAGGATGAAAAGAATTCTGGAGATGGACAGTGATGATGGTGGTACAGTATTGTGAATGTGTTGGATGCCACTGAATGGTACACTTCAAAATGGTTAAGATGGTAACCATGGCTGGGTGCAGTGGCTCACATCTGTTATCCTAGCACTCTCAGGGGCTGAGGCGGGTAGACTGCTTGAGCTCACTGAGTTTAAGACCAGCCTGAGCAAGAGTGAGACCCTACCTCTCCTAAAAATAGAAGATCTAGCTGGGCATTAAGGCAGGTGCCAGAGGATTGCTTGAGCCCAGGAGTTTGAAGTGGCTATGAGCTATGATGCCATGGCACTCTACCCAGGGTGACCAAGTGAGATTCTGTCTCAAAAAAAAAAAGAAAGAAAAGAAAATGGCAACCATTTTATGTGTATTTTAACACAATAAAAAATTTGAAAAAACAAAAACTTGATCCTCTACTCCAGTGAGGTAGGTATTTTAGAGGAAATCATGAGGGACCCATGGGTAAACATGGATCATAAAGAGGACCTTGCAGAGAGCCACTTCCTACTACACCATCTTTCACTAGGCAGAGTTAGCAGCAGGGCTCATGCTATGAGCAGATGCTCCCTGTCCAGTGCAATCTGCCTCTCTTGGCGCAGGCCTATGGGCCTTTAGAGCCCTGGTGTTGGCATCCTGATACATTGTTTATACTGTATCTCCTAAACCTAAATGGATAATCAAAGTCATATCTGAGATGAAATAGTCAACTAGTTTGTGTGGCACTTTGCAGGGCTCTCTCTGAGGTAATCTATCTGCAGTCTCCTAAGTCCTCCTCTCCATGAGCAGGTCACAGTCCTGAAATACAAATTCTACATAGAAAATGTGGAAGAGAAATGAAGCTTCCAGAAGGCTGGAAACACCAAGGGTCCATAGAACTGTACTTAGCAGTGGGATGGAGCCTTGCAGGCCCTTGGTACATAAGCTTCCCCAGTGGTATTGCAGCTCTAGGGAAAGCCTAACCCAGACCTAACCCCAAGGGTGGGGGTTGGCACAGTGGCCCTCCTTTGCCCCCTCACCCCCTTCTCTTCTTCCTCGTGATTATATGAGGAAGACATTGAGTGTGGAGTGATGCTTTCAGGATGAACTTTTCTTGCATATATTATTATTATTATTATTTTGAGACAGAGTCTCACTATGTCACCTTCAGTAGAGTACCGTGGCATCATAGCTCACAGCAACCTCAAACTCTTAGGCTTAAGCGATTCTCTTGCCTTAGCCTCCCAAGTAGCTGGGACTACAGGCACCCACCACAACACCCGACTATTTTCTTTGTTATAGTTGTCGTTGTTTGGGAGGCCAGGGCTGGGTTTGAACCCGTCAGCTCCGATGTATGTGGCTGGCACTCTAGCTGCTGAGCTACAGGCACAGAGCCTTCTCTTGCATATTTAAAATTCACTTTTGGAACTGGGAGTGCCCCTTTCCCTATCCTAATCATTTTTCATTAATATACAAATTCATTTACCCAAGGAGTTAATATCTTGATTCCTGAGGAGAAGTTAGGAGATGTGTCTATGTTTAAAAAGTATTTATCAAACAAATGCATTTATTGGACAGCTATCGTGTGCTTGCCTGGTGCTAGAAAGAGGAGTAAAATATTCTACTTGTCCCAGGAGAGCTAACATACCTAAGTAGTCTGAGATTTACTCAACACCTTTATGTGCTCTGCCCCAAGCAAGTGATGAAGAAGTGCCCCTTTGCTTTCATTTGTTGAATGGTGGAGATAAGTTTAGAGGAGGGTGAGCCTGGGGCAGAGCGAGGTCAGGTTGGTGGGAAGTAAGGGGAGTGAGGCTTCCCACGGGAAGTGATGACTGAGTGAGTGCGTGGATGGTGGAGTTAGCTGGCTGGGGAAGAAAGAGGGTGGGACGGGCTTTTGGAGACCTGGCACAGAGGATGACGACAGAACGTGCACCTTAGGAGTGAGCAGGGCCTGTGTGGGTGATATGAAAAAACAGCTCTTTTTTCCACCCAGAAGGGTGGGGAGGAAGTTCTGGCTGTCAGGGCCCAATAGAGGCAGACAGCACGCATCACCCATTTTATGGGGTTTCCTAGAATATACGCCCTAATTAAGGCTTCAGATGCAGGCCTGTGCAGTAGCTCACACCTGTAATCCTAGGACTCTGGGAGGTTGAGGTGGGAGGATCGCTTGAGCCCAGGAGTTTGAGGTTGCAACAAGCTATTAATATGATGACCCCACTGAACTCTGGCTAAGGTGACAGAGCAAGATTCTGTTTCAAGAGAAAAAAAGAGATTTCTGATGCACAAACTTGGTGCTTTCCATGCTGGGAAAAGTGCCACTTGATAAATAGGTGCCAAGTTAAAGTTGGTTCAGAAAATGCAAATGTTGGCTATGAGTCTTAAAAGGGGAAGAATCTATGGTTTTCCAGCAGATTTGTGCAACTTTTCACCCAAGCATCATGAGAAACTAGTGCTCTGGGCACACCTTGGGCAGTGCCAGGCCAGTGCTCAGGTGGCAGGGATGCTCCCTGCCTGGTCTAGCAGGTCTGATCCTCCCTGAGGATCCGCTGCTCTCCTGGAGGCCGCTGCAGGGAAGGGCTACAATGATGAGAGACTGAAAATGGAGAGTGAAAGAGGCTGTCCAACGTCTGACCTTCAACTTACCCCACTGCTCTCTGTGCTGGTGCTGTCAGCCCTCCAGCTCCCCAAAATGCAGCCTCCTGTTATGGCTGAAAAGCATCTGCCCCTTTCTTCTCTCACTTCTTCACGTTCTTCTGGCCTTTTAAGGCTGTACACAGACATTAATTTTTAAAGTGTCATTTAAGGGGGAAGAAAATAGAGACCGCTGTACACTTGAGTGAGTTAAAATTCATGCAACTATTTCCGGCTTGTGACATGGGGGAGGAGAAATCATGTCTTATTTTGGGCAGGAGCTTCTGAGAATAAGTACAATATGTTAACAAGGGAAGAAAATCCCCAGATACTCCTTTCTTCTGCCTTTCTCCCGAGGGGCCTAATGACTTCACATTGGGGGCTTTCCCTTCACATTCGCCCTCTCTTTGCAGATGATGCCACTGCTAACACCCTCTCTGATGGTCAGAGCTGTGTTGAAGTCACACTCGTGCACCCAACCTGAGCTGCTGGCTCGGGGCTCCCTGCCTGCCTGGGGATCAGAGACTGCAGCTGATCCCCTCAGCTTCTGTTTGTCAGACTGTCCCCAGACAGAGGAGACAAAGATTTCATTTAGGGTGTGACTCTGGAGCTATTTCCTGACTCAGACTGCTTGGAGGGGAGCCACTGGGGAGTTCTGGAAGGGGCCTGCAGTGACTATTTCTTGCCTGATTATTTATTTATTTATGTATTTATTTATATATTTATTTATTTATTTGTTATGCCCTCCAGGCCAAGATGCAACCTTTCTGGCATGGAGTTTCTTCTTAAATATGTCTAGCACAGTGCCTGACACATAATAGTGCTGAATAAACAGCATGTTTCCTCTTTTCCTTGCAAGGGAGTTACCCACACAAAAAGGGAAGGGGAACATTTTAAAAGAGAGTATAACTATGTAGGGCTGAGGTGAGGATCAGAAATGTGTTGTAGGTAGGGCTGATTTGAGCCGAGAACGGAAGACCGGATTCATTTACCCATTCACCAGATGCTGTAGTACTGCTATGGACTGGAAATAATAATAGTGACCAAAAACCAACACAAGGGTTTACAATTTGGTGAGGCAGACAAATGTTTGTCACATAAATAAATATAAATACATATGGAAAGCCATGTCCAACAGGAAAATCGTGAAATGTGACTTTTTTGTTTTAATATTATGTAGCCATTGAAATTGTTTCAAAGAATCATAAAATGATCACCACCTTACTGGTTATTTAAAATGTGGGATATAAAAATACAGAGTAGTTTCTATCTTATAAAAACAAATGTATGCTTGCCTATGCATAGGAAAGCTGGTTTCACACCACACTGAGCAGTGATTTTCCCTGGTGCTGAGATTAGGAAGCATAGAGCATGGTCTCATTATTAAGTGTTTTGCCAAGAGGCAAGCAGATTTGTTCTCCTACTGTGTGAATTTACAACCAGATGCTTTAAATGAGGAACTAAAGCCTTGCCATGGCTTCTTACTCTCCCTCTGGGTGTTTCACTTTGGTTTTGATGGGGCAGGGAGTGAGGTGAAGGTCATTGAGCTCTTGTAGAGTGGGTCACGCGTGGTTCTGGTGAAGCCTCACACCGCAGGGCTTCCGGATGTGTGACCTGTGGACACTAATCTCCTTTTAGCACCTGCTTAAGTGGGGTTCATCTTCCTCTGCTGTTTGTCTTGTTTTGCTTTTTGTCTGCTGTTTTTGAGGACAAAACTTATGTGCAAAGGGAAAGTTCTGAAAAATGTTTCCAGGGAGGTTGATGGAGTTTGATTTCCAAGTGGGTGTTCCTGGGCATCTGACTAAACTCCTTTGTCAGCAATAAAAACTGGATTGTTTGGATTAGTTCTGTCATTTCAGAGTGATAGTTCCCATGTTCCACCATCCCTACCAAAAATGTTTGAAAACTGGTAATAATACTATTACTTTTATCAGCTCTGAAAATATTCAGTGTTGCCAGGTTTTTGTTTGGAGAGGGCTTTTTAAAGTAGTTGGGCATTTTAAAGCTGAAAATCAGAATTTATTATGAAGGTATGGATAGTATAACCATAAGGGTAGGATAGAGCATATGATTTGTTATACTATGTAAAAAATTCTAGGCTCGGCACCTGTAGCACAGTGGTTACGGCACTCACTGGCCACATACACCGAGGCTGGTGGGTTGGAACCCAGCACGGGTCAGCTAAACAACAATAACAACTGCAACAAAAAATATCTGGGCATTGTGGGGTGTGTCTGGTATGGTCCCAGCTACTTGGGAGGCTGAGGCAGGAGAATTGCTTAAGCCCAGGAGTTTGAGGTTGCTGTGAGCTGTAATGCCAGAGCACGCTACCGAGGGCAACATAGTAAGACTCTGTCGCCAAAAAAAAAAAAAAAATCTGTAAGATTTTCCTCTGATTTGTAAAATTCTCTCTCTCAGGTCTTTCTCTTTTCTTTATGTTCTATAGCTTTCTTAAAGACCCACTGAGCCATTTAGGGTGAGATAGCTCTGTTGGACTGAGGACAACAGTGCACACAGACCGTCTTTTATGCCATCTTGGACTTACCCTACTTTGCACAATAAAGATACCAAGGTCTGGGCTTATGGAGATGGGGCTACTTTTGCATTATGCTTTGAGAGATGCTGAAAAGATCTCCTTCTGCTTTCCTTAAACCCAAACTGGGGGAAAGCAGCTGCAAATTTAGAGTCTTACCAGCGTTGTCTGCCAGCCAACCTAGAGGATGAAGTAGAATGACTGTGTGAGAAGGACTCACCACTGTGGGGCCTGAGGGATGGGCTGAAGGAAACTGCTTCACCAAGGAGTTTCCATAGCTGACCCTGGTTCTGCAGTGACTGCACTGATTGCCCAGGGCTGTGACATCACTCAGAAGAGTGGGAAAATGGACATATATTTCACCTGCTTGAAACTGATACACAATTTATTTGGGGGATTTATTTCCTTCTCTTTACTGATTAACGTATAATCTATTCCATCTTTCTCTTCCTTACCTGCCATTCACTGCTTTTTTTTTTTTTTAGATAATTAATGGGAAAAAACTACAATTTTCTATCACAGCATTTGTTACAATTTTGTCCTGTAACCACTCAGCCATCATCTCCTCCTGTTCTCAATCTTGTTCTGCTTGCTTCTTGCAAGCTTTTTGAATATGTTGATAAAGAAGCAGTTGAGCGTTTTGTGAGGTGAATTTCTATTCACCAACATGCCAAGAAGCATATTCAGAGACCCCAAACATAGGCACAGAATAAACTAGGTGCAAACAGTGTTTGAGAAAATCTAGCTGTTTATTACAATGTGATAAAGTGAGACGTTGGACTCAAGACTTTCTTTGGCTTTTCTGGGTTTGGCTGGTTAGGGAGGGGTGAGAAGAAGAATTTTGTTGATGGAAGATAAATGATTTCCCGGGAGAATTTAATGGACTTGAAGAACATATAATGGTCTGGGACAACATCTGCTGGGCCTGCAAAGTGGACAACGGATTGTGACAAAAGTCTGCCCAGGTTTGTCGACAGACTTAGTCTTCTTCTCTGTGACATGTGTTTAGCTAATGAAAGCCCAGGGAAAGAACCAGAGGTAATTGTTTCATTTTTCAGCAGGTCTGGACTGTAGGCAGATAATGGAATTTAGAAAACAAATTTACCCTACACTTTAGGAGAGATGGTGGGCCAGAAGGTGGGGGGAGGTCACAGAGACCAGCAGACTTTTTTTTCAATTCAGCATGTAAAAGTGCCATATTTGGGGGTATCTATTTCTGAGCTCCAAAATCTTCCTGCCTGAAACTTTTCTAGAAGCTTCCATGTTAAAAGTTAAGTTTGTGTTGGCTCAGTGCCCGTAGCACAGTGTTTACAGCACCAGCCACGTACACCAAGGGTGATGGGTTCAAACCCGGCCTGGGCCAGCGAAATAACTGCAACAAAAAAATAGCCAGGCATTGTGGCAGGTGCCTGTAGTCCCAGCTACTTGGGAGGCTGAGGCAAGAGAATCGCTTAAGCCCAAGAGTTTGAGGTTGCTGTGAGCTATGACACCACGGCACTGTATCCAGGGTGACAAAGTGAGATTCTGTCTCAAAAAAAGAAAAAGAAAAAGAAAAAGTTAAGTATGGCTATGGAGAGAAAAACTGAATTAATAGCTGAGTGGCAAAGGATCTCATTAAACCAGTCTCCCATTTCTGGGAATAGGTCAGTCTCATTAAGTACTTATATCTCACAAAAGGAGACAGTGCTGCAGATGTGTTTTTTGTTGTTGTTATTGTTTGTTTATTGTTGTTGTGTTTGTTTGTTTTTTGAGACCCAGTCTTGCTGTATCAGCCATCCTAGAGTGCAGTAGTATCATCATAATTTACTGCAACCTCAAACTCCTAGGCTTGAGCACTCTTCCTGTCTCAGCCTCCTGTGTATCTGGGAGTACAGACACATGCCACTACACTCAGCTAATTTTTCTATTTTTTGTGGAGTTGGGGTCTTGCTTTTGCTCAGGCTGGACTCAAACTCCTGAGCCCAAGGGATCCTCCTGTCTTGGGCTCCCACAGTGCTAGGATTATTGGTGTGAGCCACTACCCAGACAGATGGGCTTTTAAACAACAACAACAAAAACAAAAAAACAAAAACTAAACCCAAAGGTTAATAAACCAATTTTTTTAGTGTATGAAAGTCAGCCAGTTGAGGTATCTAGATGAGACTCAAAATATCTTTTTTTTTTTGAGACAGAGCCTCAAGCTGTCGCCCTGAGTAGTGTTGTGGTGTCACAGGTCACAGCAACCTCCAACTCCTCTTGCCTCCACCTCCCAAGTAGCTGGTAGTACAGGTACCTGCCACAAGGCCTGGCTATTTTTTGATTGTAGTTGTCAATGTTGTTTGGCAGGCCTGGGCGGGATTCGAACCTGCCAGCTCTGGTGTATGTGGCTAGAATCTTAGCTGCTTGAGCTACAGGTGCTGTAGATTCAAAATATTTTTAGTTAAAGTGGAAGTAGCCAGTTGCAATCTGACAGTTTTTTTCTGCCTGTAGTTTGTAGGTCACATGGTATGAACATCAGCATGTAGGGCCTCAGGAAAAAAGTAGTATTAATTTTATTGAGTCTAACTCAGAAAAACAATGAAAAAATTAAAAACATTAGAGACTTAAAGCCAGGAAGAAATTTATAATTTAGTCTAAATTATAGGTAAATAATAAAAACTCAGAACAATGAACAGTGTTTGCTAATAAGAGGTGTTATCATGTCTTTTTTTTGAAAAATAATTTTTTCTCTCTCGTCCCCTATTTTTACTAAAGATAATCATAGTAGATCTTTTGGTAGGTCTGGACTTCAGGCAGATAAAGGAAGTTAGAAACAACTTCACTCTGTGCTTTGGGAGAGAGGATGGCTGGGCCGGTGGGAGTGAGGTCAGAGAGAGCTGGAAGCTTTTTTTTTTTTTTCCAGTTCAACATATATTAATAGAAAGTACAATATGTTGGGGTATCGGTTTCTAAACATTGCTTATATTTGCTACACAGATACACAACATAGCAGTTCCTTTTGGGGATCTCATCTTCTCTTAAACTGGCAGCTCTGATGGATGTTTTTTAACCTGTTTTCTTCTCCTCAGTCAAAGGGAGAGGAATTGCTGACATACTGTGTGACAGGACAGCTGAAGCAAATTGATTCTCAGATTAAGTAGCATGGATAAGCATTTCTGGTAGTTTATGGTAGGGCACAGTAATTTTCCTACAGCTTAAGTAATTGGTTCCTAAGCAAGTATTAGATAGAACTACTTGCATACATTATTAACCTAGGAGTGCAAAAAATGGTTTACCTGTTTACAAAGGTGTCATGATTTACATCTTTTGATAAAATTTTCAAATGTTTACTTTTCTTAAGTATTAAATACCATAAAGAAGGATAAAGCATAAATGCCGAAATATTTGCAATATCTGCAATACACATAATGGAAAAACTGTTAGGTTATTAAGTATGAAATGTCCAGTATCCTTAAGTACTGAATTTGACAGTTGATATCTCTGACATTTCACTTTGTTACTTCTTTTTTTAAATTATGAAGCTACAACCTCTTTCCTTCTCTCTCTTCCTTCCTTTTCTTTCTTTCTTTCTTTTTTCTTTCTCTTTTTTTCTTTATTTTATTTTTCTTTCTTTTTTTTTTGAGACAGAGTCTCACTCTGTTGCCCACCCTAGAGTGCCATGGCCTCAGCCTAACCCACAGTAACCTCAAACTCCCTGGCTCAAGTGATCCTCCTGCCTCAGCCTCCCAAGTTGCTGGGTCTATAGGCATGTACCACCGTGCCTGGATACTTTTTCTATTTTTAGTAGAGACAGTGTCTGGCTTTGCTCAGGCTGGTCTCAAACTCCTGACTTCAACTGATCCTCTTACCTTGGCCTCCCAGAGTGCTAGGATTACAGATATGAGTCACTGTGCCCAGCTGATCTTCATTCTTTCAAAGAGCAAATTTTAGCTCATGATTTTAGATAAGTCAAAAATTTGTGTTATTTTTGAAAATGAGTTCTGTTGTGGAACCAGTACAGTGTAGAAAGCTCAAAATATCAAGATATCAAAACTGTGTTGATAGTTTAGGCATACACTTTGATTAACTGTACTGCTTCTTGTTTGAGATATAATAAACTACACTTTTGATTTGAAATTAACATTTCATTGTAATGACCAGGCAGGGGGCAGCTCAGCCTACTCTGCTGCTGGCCTGTGTTGATTCTCACTTGATGGGTTCCACCAGGGATTGATACTGAAAATTCCATGCTGACTACTGATTTTAGCAACTGACTTTGAGTAGCATTTAATTTTATTCCCTTCAGAAATCAGATAGGGGGAGGATATATTATCAAACAAAGTCCTTATCACTCAGCTGTCCCTTGCAGTCCCTAACATACTGATCTTAATAGATCTTAAAGTAACTAAATATTATATATTCTTTTATACCAGTGGTTCTCAACCTGTGGGTTGTGATCCACAGGAACTGTATTAAAGGGTCATGGCATTAGGAAGGTTGAGAACCACTGTTTTATACATTTATGCTAGATTCCAATATAGGTCAACATTAATAAGTGCCCACCTCCCTCCTTAAATTGCAAAAATTAAAATAAAATCAATAAATTGGGAAGATTTTACATACAACCTTTATTTAAAAAATGGACACAGGGAAATGTTTCTGTTTCAGTGGGGACTGCTCAGTCTCCCTCCCTTTTTCTTTCCCCTCTTCCCTCAATCCACAATGGGCACAGCTATTTGAGAAGATGGTCTAAGAATAATGGTGGGTCTTTCAGAACAGTCCTGCCACCCCATGAGTTTTGAGCATAAATGATATAAAGGAAGGAGGCTCTTTCTTATTTCTTTTTTTAACAAGGTAGTCTTTAATCAGTCTCTGCATCAGAGTGTCACCTTGTGAAAGATGAACAGCTTGAGATTCAGAAGACCTAGGCTCTGGCTGAGCTCTGTGCCCCAGAGCTCCCATGGGACAGTGGGCGATCTCTGCCTCCACCTGCTAAGCTGCTCTCCCTGGTCTATCACACCTCTGCTGTACACCAAGTCCACATCTTTTCATTAGTGTCACTGTGTAGTTTGAACCATAACAGATGGCATGTTCTTACGGTGTCCTTGTGCCTCCTACCTTACTCCTGTTGGCTTTTAAGATATTGAATTCACATGTTGAGTTTGGAACCTTTTCCCAGGAAGAAGGCTTTTTAATCCCTTCTCCTGGTGAACCTCTTTTCCACCACAGCCCCAGGGCCTAGAACTTTGTTCTATGAACCTGACTGTCAATAATGAGGAAGTTTAGTTATTTCAGATTGGCATAATTCTGTGCTAAAGAGCTCTTCTCCCTCTGCTATTGCCTCAAGACATGACCTTATAAATTTTCGCCAGCTAGCCTTTGCTGTAGAGGGCAGCCATGGTGAAATTCACCACTCTTAGCCTCAAATAGAGGGGGGTACCCTGGCTGAGAAGTTAGAGGGAGGGTAAGTCACTAGTGATGCCATTGGGGCTGCAAGGTCAGAACATACCTTTGTACAATCAGTCCTGTTCTACATGGTAAGTTATACTTTGGGGTGATAGAGAGTTGTGTTTTAGTTACACTATGGCCTGATTGATATCCAAACACACTGATGAGTGTTGCTTCTATTAAAAAAATAATTTGGCTACTAACCAATTCATAAAGAAACTGATAGAAGCAATTCTTTCATAATTTAGGGTAGACCTCCTGGTGCAGTATTTTAATGTTACTGTAGCATACTGATTTTCAGAATAAGTCATGTGCCCTACCTTAGTTCAGTTTTTCCTAGTATCTGAGAGATGGTTCAAAATTACAAATGCAAGTGAAATCTAGAATGAGAGTCCTAGTGTTTCTGAATTGACTGTGCTCATTGCCTGGCCGTGATTGAAGTGATGTGTGACCTCTACTATACTAAACTTTTTTTCTTTTTTTTCAGACAGAGTCTCCCTTTGTCAGTCACCCTTGGTAGAGTGCTCTGGCGTCATAGCTCACAGCAATCTCAAACTCCTACACAAGCCATCCTCTTGCCTCAGCATCCCAAGTAGCTGGGACTACAAGCTCCCACCATAACACCCAGCTGGTTTTTTTAGAGATGGGGTCTCACTCTGGCTCTAGCTGATCTTGAACTCTTGAACTCAGGTGATCCACCTGCTTTGGCCTCCCAGAGTGCTAGGATTACAGGTGTGAGCCACTGCGCCCAGCCCTCATACTAAATTTTATCCACCTATCAAGATCTCACTTTCCTCCTCCTATGTTTTCTCCTTCTGGAGCACACCTTCTTCACAAGAGTCCCAGCGTCAGAGTCACAGTGATAGCCTAGTCCCCTAGGCCCAAGCTGCCGGGTGTGCTTCAGAGCAATGGACCCTGAATTTATGGGCAATCTGCATCCACTTATGCTTCAGACAACGAACCAGTGCCCCAAGCCCCAGGTGCCACAGTAGGCTCATGAGACACTGAGCCCAGGACCTTGGCTCCATAATTACTCTGAATATCTGCACCCAGGAACCAAGTGCTACTGCAGCTACTTATGGATCACATCGGGCCTAATGTCAAGAGGGATTACCCCAGCTTAGAGTCCCTCTTGTGGGAAAAATGAGAATGAGAAAACTACCAAAGCCCTTGCTATGGACGGCTATAACTATACACGCTGCTGCCGCTGCCACAGATTCCTGCAGCCAAGGCTACTGAGGCATTCATAGTCATTGCTGATATTGACTGCAGCGGACAAAGCTGCACAAAGACTATTCCACTGGATCCACTTAGGTCCAGAGCCACCATACCCTTTCTCACTGGTACCAAGAGACTTGCAGATGAGTCTTAGGTGAGTCTCTCCCTACAAAAGCTACTGTAAAGTTTGGAAGAGGTAACTTCCACCAGAATTGTAGACATCAACACAAGGACACACACATACACACAACAAAAAAATTATGGAAAAAAAACAAGCATGACAATATCAAAGGAACACAATAATTCTCTAGTAACTGATCCTGAAAATAATTTATGAATTGCCTAAGCAGAGACTCAGAATAATTATCTTAAGAAAACTCAGTGAAATACAAGGGAACACAGATATGCAATTCAAGAAAATTGGAAAATAATTCATGATCTGAATAAAAAATTTAAGAGATAGAGATCAGGACAAAGAACCAAGCAGAAATCTTGGAGCTGAAGAATTCAAGGAATTAAATAAAATTAAAATTAAATAACATATCTTTGACAGCAGACTAGATCAAGTAAAAGAAAGAATATGTGAACTTTAAGATAGGTCTTTTGAAATTACCCAGTCACAGGGAAAAAATAAAAAAATAAACAAGAATGAAGAAGGCCTATGGGACTGATGGAGCATCATAAAGCAAACAAACATTCACATTATGGAAATTTAAGAGGGAGAACAGATAAAGAATACAAAGCTCATTTAATGACACAATCACTGCAATTTCCCAAGTCTTGAGAGAGATATGGACATCCAGATGAATGAAGCTCAAAGCTTCCCAACCAAGTTCAACAAGTCCTCACTGAGGCATCTTACAATCAAACTATCCAAAATCAAGGACAAAAGGGAAATTTTAAAAGCAGAAAGAGAAAAGTGACAAAGACATTTTAGTTACACTCTCTGTGGACTTCTCAGCAGAAACCCTGTAGCCAAGAGAGAAGGGAATGATAGATTCAAAGTGCTGAAACAAACAAAAACCACATAAGTCAAGAATAAAATACCCATCAAGGCTGCCCTTTAGAAATGAAGAAGAAATAAGCTCTTTCCTACACAAGCCGAAGCTGATGGGCTTCATCACTACTAGACCTACTTTACGAGAAACGCTGAAGAAAGTTCTTTAAGCAGGAACCAAAGGACACTAATTACTAACACAAAACTATATAAATGAATAACATTTACTGATAAAGGTCAATATATATTCAAATTCAGAATACTCTAATTCCATAATGGTATTCTATAAATCATTTTCTGTCTCTAGCATAAAGGCTAAAGGATAAAACTGGTCAAAAATAACTGTAAGTACAATAAGTTAAGGAGTATACAATATTAAAAAGATGTAAATTGTGACATTAAAAATATAAATTGCCAGGTGAAGGGTAAAATTGTTAAGTTTTCGTATGCAACTGAAATTGTTATCAGTGTGAACAACCATTACCTATTATCTACTTGGTTAAGATATAACTACTACTATATTACCAGTGTAAATAGTATAAGTTATTTATGTAAGCTTCATGATAATCATAAAACAAAAAATTATAGCAGATGCACAAATGATAAATAGAAAAGATTAATAACTTAGCACTACAGACAAATAGCAAATCACCAAGATAGGCAATCAGAGAGGAGGAAAGGAATAAAGAATCTATAAAACAACTAGAAAACAATCAACAACATGGTAATAGTAAATCCTTACCTATCAATCATTACTTTGAATGTAAATAGATTAAACTACTCAATTAAAAGACAGAGAATAGATGAATAAATAAAAAACAAAATCCAGGCTCGGATCCCATAACACAGTGGTTACAGCACCAATCACACACACCAAGGCTGGCAGGTTCGAACCCGACCCAGGCCAGCTAAACAATGACAACTTTAACACCCTATAGTCTCAGCTACTTGGGAGGCTGAGGCAAGAGAACCGCTTAAGCCCAGGAATTTGGAGGTTGCTGTGAGCTGTCATGCCAGTCTACTGAGGGCAACATAGTGAGACTCTGTCTCCAAAAAAAAAACAAACATACAAACAAAAATCCACATATATGATGTTTACAAGAGACCCATTTTACCTTTAAGGGCACATGTAGGCTAAAAGTGAAGGGATAGGAGAAGATTTTCCATGCAAATGGTTAACCAAAATAGAGCAGTGGTGGATATACTTAGATAAAACACATTTCAAGTAAAAGACTGTCACAAGAGATAAAGAAGGTCATTATTTAATGACAGTGAGCTTAATTCACCAAAAGGTCATAACAATTATAAATAAACATGTACCGAACATCAGAGCACCTAAATATATAAAGCAAATATTAATGTACACGAAGGGAAGATAGATAGCAAATAAACAATAGTAGGGGAATTTTGTACCCCACTATCAACAATGGACATATCAATCAGATAAAATTAATAAGGAAATGCTGAAATTGAATAGCACATTAGGCAAAAGGGACCTAACCAATATACACAGTTTTCTATTCAATAGAAGTAGAACACATCAGGTGGCACCTGTGGCTCAGTGAGTAGGGCACTCGCCTCATATACCCAGGGTGGTGGGTTCAAATCCAGCCCTTGGCCGAACTGCAACAAAAAATAGCTGGGGGTTGTGGCGGTTGCCTGTAGTCCCAGCTCCTGGGGAGGCTGAGGCAAGAGAATCGCCTAAGCCCAGGAGTTGGAGGTTGCTGTGAGCTGTGTGACGCCACTCTACTGAGGGCAATAGAGCAAAACTCTGTCTCCACAAAAAAAAATAAATAAATAAAAAAAGTAGAACACATGTTATTCTCTATTATACCTAAAACATCCTCAGGATAGACCATATATTATACCACAAAACATAAGACTACTGAAATTTAAGAAGATTAAATCATTTAATATTGGTCTGACCACAATGGTATGAAATTAGAAACATCAGGGGCGGTGCCTGTGGCTGAGTGGGGCACCAGCCCCATATACCAAGGGTGCAGGGTTCAAACCCGGCCCCAGCCAAACTGCAACAAAAAAATAGCCGGACACTGGGCAGGTGCCTGTAGTCCCAGCTACTTGGGAAGCTGAGGCAAGAGAACCACCTAAGCCCAAGACCTGGAGGTTGCTGTGACCTGTGACATCACAGCACTCTACCAAGGGTGATAAAGTGAGAGTTTGTCTCTAAAAAAAAAAGTAACCAATATCAGGATACATTTTGGAAATTTTATAAATATGTGGAAATTAGAGAACAGGGTCTTGAGTAACCAATGAATGGGTTGAAGAGAAAATCAAAACAGAAATTTTTTAAATCTTGAGAAAAATGACAACAGGAACACAACATACCAAAACCTGTGGGATGCAGCAAAAGCAGTTCTAAAAGGGAAGTTTACAGAAGAAGCCATGTTAAAAAAGAAAACCTTTGTATGCCAATAAACTGGACAACTTTTCAAGGGGACCCTGTGGCCTTAGTATCACATGTTGCTTTCTGGATTCTTGACTGTGGGTTTTTGACAGAATCCAAATTTTATTTATTTATTTTTTGTTTTGTTTTTTTGGAGACAGTTTCACTTTGTTGGCCTTGCTAGTGTGCTGTGGCTTCATAGCTCACAGCAACCTCAAACTCTTGGGCTCAAGTGTTTCACTTACCTGAGCCTCCCAAATAGCTGAGACTACAGGCTCCTGCCACACCACCCAGCTATTTTTCAAGACAGGGTCTCACTCAGGCTCAAGCTGGTCTTGAACCTCTGAGCTCAGGCAATCTACCTGCCTCAGCCCCCTAGAGTGCTAGGAGAGTGCATGAGCTACTACACACAGGCCTAGAATCCAAATTTTGCAAAACAAATTCTTTTATTAAAAGGGGTGTAGCAGAGAAAGAGGATTCTTTTCTTGCCTCTTTTGGTGCTTAAAAAGGAACAATCTTGAAATCAGAAGACCACAGGTTCCCCACCTCTGATAGATAAAATGGAAAAATACCCCCCTCCAAACTAATTAAGACTGAATTGCAAAGAATACATCCATAACTATGGAGATTGAGGCAGTAATTGAAAAAACCTCCTGGCCAAATAGCAACAACAAAAAGCCACCTTGGACCTAATGGTTTCACCAGTGAATCTGTGAAATCTAGAAAATCCTAATTTTCAGTATCTCAGAATAATAGCAGCACTTTGTTTGTTTTTTAGACAGAGCCTCACTATGTCACCCTCAGTAGAGTGCTGTGGCATCAGAACTGACAGCAACCTCAAACTCTTAGGCTTAAGCGATTCTCTTGCCTCAGCCTCCCAAGTAGCTGAGACTACCACAATGCCCAGCTATTTCTTTGTTGCAGTTGTCATTGTTGATTTGAGCTGGCCCGGGCTGGGTTCGAACCCACCAGCCTCAGTGTATGTGGCTGATGCTCTACCCACTGAGCTACGGGCACCACCAGCAGTACTTTGTTTCATGTGGTACATGTTTGCTCATAGCATCATCAGGTGAATTTTAATATTCCAAAGTATCTATTCATGTCTTCACCCTTCAGTGACCAACCAGATCTTTCCACTTTTGCCTCAGTTTGGTAAGTGGCCTGGTTTTGAGTTTCTGTGGTGCAATTTTTTTACCAGCAACGTCCCCTTTACTCCAGGGATGCTCACCATGGCCATAGCACCTTGCAGTGTTATACAGAGAGAACGCCATCGATACTTGTGGAACTGTTGAATCAGGAACAAACCAAGTAGTAGAAGGTTGTGCAAAGATAGTAAGTAGGTAATGCAGGTAGGAGTGGAAAGTACAACTCAGTATCAAACATTTTACATTTATTTGAGGACTATTTGCAACTAGTTCATTAAAGGATGGCAGGGCTCTAAAAGAAAAAGCAGAAGCATTCAAGATCTTTTGAGCCTAGATCTGAAACTGGCACACTGTCGTGCATCTGCATTCTATTGGCCAGAGCGAAGAAGGCCAGCTGAGACTGAAGGTATTGAGAACTATTTGCAACTAGTTCATTAAAGGATGAGGGTTTAAAGCAGTGGTTTTCAGCCTTGGATGCATACTGTAATCACTTGAGAAAGCTTTAAACAATACTGTTGCCCAGGTCCTAGCCCAGGGAAGCTGATTTGATGGGCCTGTTGCAGCTTGGGTTTGGGGAATTTTAAAGGCCCTCCCTCAACCCTGGTGATTCTAATGTGCAGCCAGGGGTGCACACCACTGGTTCAGGGTGAGGGATGTGTGAGCTGTGTGTGATTTCTATGTGTGTTATGGGGATTTGCCCCAGTTTAGAATCTTAAACACAGCTTTACCCTGTTAAAATCAGAGGACTACTTTAAGATATACTCAGCCGTTTGGCTAAATTACAGCAGGAAGATATATCTTCTCAGCAGTGCTATCTTTATGTCACTTGCTTTTCACAGTAGGAGGCTGTTTCAGGCATGATTTGATTTAGTTTGAGATGAAAATCATAAATAGCCTACAAGTACTAAAAAAGGATGAAAAGAATTTGCAAACATGTGGAGTATATTATATGTATTTTCAAATTTCTCTTATAGTTAGAAATGAAAAATATATTGCGAGGTCCTTTATTTTTAAACTCAGTCCTCAGCCATTTCCCTAAATTATTCCAAGTCCTTCCAAAACATGCAAACATTTTCTAGAGGGGATTATTCCAAGCAGTAAAGAGTACTAGATGAACAAGAATCTCAATGGAATCCTCTATCGCAGAAGCGTGACTTCAGGACCTCAAAGGCCTGTGGAAGCTGCATGAGTAGTGTGTGGTCTATGGAGGTGAAGGGCTTTGTAGTCAGGCAGAGTTACTACTGCTGAGTCCCAGCACAAGTGGACCTTTGGACTTGATCTGAAACAATTATGTAAATCCCGTCTGTATAAAAAGGCATAATGATATTGTTTGTAAGAAATGGTGGTAGAAATTCATTATCCCTCCCAGGATCCAAACTCTGCAATGGGATTTCACAGCTGCTCCCATTGAGAGGCAGAATCTGTTTCCCAATACCTTCAGTCTCAGCTGGCCTTCTTCGCTCTGGCCAATAGAATGCAGAGGCATGACAGTGTGCCAGTTTCAGGTCTAGGCTCAAAAGATCTTGAATGCTTCTGCTTTTTCTTTTAGAACCCTGCCATCTACCTGAGAATAAGCCCATGTCAGCCTGCTGGAGAATCAGATACATGGGGAGTAGAACCAACCAGCTGACAGAGGCAGTGATGCCCAGTCAACCAGTAGCTAACCAAACACAAATACACACAAACACACTTGGGCATACACATGAAGGAGTCCAGACTGAATTGCTTACCCGCTCAATCATGAGCTAAATAAGTTTTGGGATTTTTTTTTTAATGCAACAATAACTAACTAATACGTGTACATATACCCAGTGCAGACAAGATTCAACAACATGTTGATGACAAGTTACCTGACAAAAAGTAGACACCCTAAAGGTCCTTATTGACTCTTCTTATTTAAAGTTGGATCACTTGAGTTATAAAAAAAATTCATGTAGATGTAATCCAAATATAAAATCCAAAGTCCTTTCACCAACTGAACAGATCCACCCCTCTTGACCCAGAAAAACCTTAAAATTGAGTCCTTCCTGGCTCAGAGCCCAGCATAGTGGTAGCCGGGCTTTGTGGTGGGTGCCGGTAGTCCCAGCTACGTGGGAAGCTGAGGCAAGGGAATCACTTAAGCCTAAGAGTTTGAAGTTGCTTTGAGCTGTGATGCCACAGCACTCTACTAAGGGTGACATAGTAAGACTCTGTCTCAAAAACAAAACAAAACAAAACAAAACAAAAGATGGAAAGGGAGATTTAATAGACCACTTTTATACTGCCTCTCTTTTGGAGTTTAGACACTATAACTGACCAGCATGAATGTTTAAATAGAGACCATAAGACTGATAAAACAGATTCTTTGTGGCAACGAGATACTAAATTACAAACAGGACCTATAGCCATGTAAGGCAAAGGTTAAGTCACTCCAGTAGACCAACAACTTGCTTAACACATCACTTTGAGTTAGTATATTGTGGCTTGCTCTCTGATTAATAGACTTCTTTTTCTTTCTTTCTTTCTTTTTTTTTTTTTTGAGACAGAGTCTCACTTTATTGCCCTTAATAGAGTAATGTGGCATCACAGCTCACAGCAACCTCCAATTCCTGGGCTTAGGTGATCCTCTTGCCTCAGCCTCCCAAGGAGCTGGGACTACAGGTGCCCACCACAATGCCTAGCTATTTTTTGTTTTGCAGTTTGGCCAGGGCTGGGTTTGAACCCACCACCCTTGGTATATGGGGCCAGCGCCCTACCCACTGAGCCACAGGCGCTGCCCAGACTTCTCTTTCTTAAAACATTCCTTTCTAATGAATCCAAGCCTTTATTTTTTGTATTAATTATTTTTTATTAAATCATAACTTTGTACATTGATGCATTTATGGGGTTCAGGGTACAGCTTTGATATACAATGTGAAATGTTTGCATTGAACTAAGTAACACATCCATCACAATTATATTCATTTCTCAATAGTTTTGAAATGTACCATTGCATCATGCACATTAGGTGAGGTTCCCTCAAATACTCTCCATCCACCCATATCTCCCCCTCTGCTCTCCTGTCTCTTCTCTTTCCTTCTAATTTCTGGACTATAGTTATGTTTTTCCATTTGTGTGAGTGTCTAGGTGGTTATATATTGATTTCATAGTAGTATTGAGTACATTGGATACTTTTTCCCCCATTCTTGAGATACTTTACTGAGAAGAATATGTTCCAGCTCCATCCAAATAAACAAAAGATGTGAAGTCTCCATCTTTTTATGGCTGCATAGTATTCCCTGGTGTATATATACCACAATTGTTTGATCCATTCATGGGTCGATGGGCACTTGGGCTGTTTCTATGTCTTGGCTATCATGAATTGGACTGCAATAAACATTCTGGTGCAAATGTCTTTGTTGTAAAATAATTTTTGATCATCTGGGTATATACCTAGTAGAGGAATTGCAGGATCAAATCGTAGGTCTACTTTTAGTTCCTTGAGTGTTCTCCAAACTTCTTTCCAAAAAGGTTGTATTAGCTTGCATTCCCACCAGAAATATAGAAGTGTTCCCTTCTCTCTGCATCCATGCCAACATCTGTAGTTTTAGGATTTTGTGATGTGGGCTAATCTTACTCAAGTTAGATGATATCTCAAAGTGGTTTTTATTTGCATTTCTCTGATTATTAAGTATAGGCAAAAGGCCTATATACCTCTGGCCAAAAAAAGTTGTTCGAGGGAGAGCAGTGAAAATATTTTGTGCAAGCATACTTATGAGAAACTGAGGCAGAATCCCATATGGCTGGGTTGGTTGCAGGTGTAAAACCCCCCTGATCTAAGGTTGGCCTGGTCAGTTGCAGGTGTAAAAACCCCCTGACTTAAGGCCCACATGGGAGCAGAAGCTTGCAACCAAGTTTTCTGTATGTCTTAGAAATTTCTTAATTATGCCTTGCTTAAAATTGAAGTAACTGCCTCCAAACGGTGAGGCCAGCAGGGCAGGTATTCAATCCACCTTCCTCCTCCAAGCCTCAGGCTTCATCAGATAAGAACAAAAGAAGTAATGGCTAACAACATGTTCTTTAAGTTATGCTAAAGGGATTATGTTCAAAAGGACTATGTTAGATAAAATGATATCAGTTAAACTGGGGATTACTAGGGAGGAGCTGCTCACAAGATACTCACAAGATGTTTATTCATGAGCTGGATTATGGATTTTAATGAATATTAATGAAGTCATTGATGTACTGTGCACATGTGCAGAGGGATTGTAATGAATATTAATGAGGTACAGTGCACATGTGCACAGCTAACTATTTAAACCAAGAGTAATGAAGTCAACTTGCCACTCTCCATGAAAGAGCAGTGGTCCCTGGCTATGTAGTAAGCCAGGAGATAAATGAAGAAGTTGTCACATGCCTGAGAGAGCTGTGAACCCCTTTATTTAAATATACAATTTCAATATGCAGGTTTATGCTTTGTGGCACCACTTCTCCATGAGACCCTAATGGCAACAATTAAGGATGAGCATTTTTTCATGTGTTGTAGGCAATGTGCCTGTCTTCATCAGAGAAGTCTCTTGCCTACAAAGAAATGGGATTATTCTTTTCTTATTGATTGATTTGAGTTCTCTGTAGATTCTAGTTATCAGACCTTTGTTGGAAGCATAACCTGCAAAAATCTTCTCCCATTCTGAAGGTTATCTGTTTGCTTTACTTACTGTGCTCTTGACTGTGCAAAAGCTTTTAGTTTGATCAGATCCCAGTAAGGTATTTTTGGTGTTGCTTCAATTGCCCGGGGGATCCTCCTCATAAAATATTCTCCCAGGCCAATTTCTTCAAGTGTTTTCCCTGCACTTTCTTCTAGTATTTTTATAGGCTCATGTCTTAAGTTTAAATTTTATCCAGTGAGAATCAATTTTTATTAATGGTGAAAGGTGGGGGTCCAGTTTTAGTCTTCTACAGGTTGCCAGTGAGTTCACACAGCACCATTTGTTAAATAGGGAGTCTTTCCCCCACTGAATATTTTTGATAGGCTTGTCAAAGATCAAATGACGATAAGAAGTTGGGTTCATCTCTTGGTTCTCAGTTCTGTTCCATAAATCTACTGCTCTGTTTTTGTGCCTGTATCATGCTGTTTTAATCATGATAGATTTATAGTATAGCCTGAAGTCTGGTAATATGACACCTCTTGATTTGTTCTTATTTCTGAGTAATGTCTTGGCTATTCAAGGATTTTTTCTGATTCCATATAAAATGAAGTACTACTTTTTCAAGTTCTTTAAAGTATGATAATGGTGCTTTAATAGGGATTGCATTAAATCTGTAAATTGCTTTGGGTAGTATGGACATTTTAACAATGTTGATTCTACCCAAAGCCATAAGCATGGCATGTTTTTCCATTTGTTAACATCTTCGGCTATTTCCTTTCTCAGAGTTTCATGGTTCTCCTTATAGAGATCTTTCGCGTCTTTTGTTAGGTAAATTCCCAGGTATTTCATCTTCTTTGGCACTTTTGTAAAAGGAAGAGAGTCCTTGATTGCTTTTTCAGCTTAACTATTGTTGGTGTATATAAAAGCTACTGACTTGTAAGTATTGATTTTGTATCCTGAGATGCTGCTGTATTCCTTGATTACTTCTAAGAGTTTTGAAGTTGAGTCCCTAGCATTTTTCCAGGATCATGTAATCAGCGAAGAGTGAGAGTTTGATCTCCTCTGACCCTATTTGGATACCCTTGATCAGCTTATCTTGCCTGATTGCGATAGCTAAGACTTCCATTACTATGTTGAATAGCAGTGGAGACAGTGAGTATCCTTGCCTCATTCCTGATCTGAGTGGAAATGTTTTCAATTTTTCACCATTCAATATGATATTGGCTATGGGTTTGCTATAGATGGCCTCTGTGTCCCTACTATGCCTATTTTCTTAAGAATTCTGATCGTGAAATGATGCTGGATATTATCAAAGGCTTTTTCTGCATCAGTTGAGAGAATCATATGGTCTTTGTTTATATTATTGATGTGATGTATTATATTTATAGATTTGCATATGTTGAACCAACCTTGTAACCCTGGAATAAAACCAACTTGATCGGGCATTGCCTGTGGCTCAAAAAAGTAGGGCACCAGCCCCATATGCCAGAGGTGGTGGGTTCAAACCCATCCCTGGCCAAAAATTGAAAAAAAAAAAAAAAACTTGATCATGGGGTATAATTTTTTGATGTGTTGTTGAATCCTGTTTGCTAAAATCTTATTGAATTTTTTGCATTGATATTCATTAATGATATTGGTGTATAACTTTCTTTCTTTGTTGAATCCTTTCCTGGTTTGGGTATCAGGGTGATATTTGCTTCATAGAATGTGTTGGGAAATATTCCTTCTTTTTCTATGCTTTGGAAAACGTTGTATAATATAGGTACTAGTTCCTCTTAAAAGGTTTGATAGAATTCAAGAAGATGGATGGATGTGAAGCCATTTGGTCCTGGACTTTTCTTTCTAGGGAGATTTCATATTGTTCATGCTATTTCAGTGGTTGATATAGGTCTAGTTAAGATATCTAATTCTTTCTGGTTGCGTCTAGGAAGGTGGTGTGCTTCCAGGTATTGGTCCATATCCTTCAGATTTTCATATTTCTGAGAATAGAGATTTCTGTAGTAATCATTGAGGATTTTTTAAATTTCTGAAGTATCTTTTGTTATTTCTCCTTTATCATTTCTGATAGATGATATTAGAGATTTTACTTTTCTATTTCTGGTTAGGTTGGCCAATGGTTTATCAATTTTGTTAATGTTTTCAAGAAACCGACCTTTTCTTTCATCAAACTTCTAAATGATTCTTTTGTTTTCAATTTCATTTAATTCTGCCCTAGTTTTGGTTATTTCTTTTCTTCTGCTGGGTTTGGAGTTGTAATGTTCTTCCTTTTCCAGTTGTCTGAGATGATCCATTAAGTTGTTGGCTTCCTCTCTTTCTGTTTTCTTGATTAAGCCTTCCAATGCTATAAATTTCCCTCTAAGGACTGCTTCTGCAGTATCCTATAGGTTTTGATAATTTGTGTCCTTGTTATAATTTAGTTCCAAAAATTTGGTGATTTCCTTCTTAATCTCATCTTTGACCCAGCTATCATTCAGCCTAAGATTATTTCGCTTCCATGAGTTTGTTTGAGTATGAAGATTCCTGTTGCTGTTGAGTTCAACTTTTATTCCATGGTGGTCCGAGAAGATACAAGGAATAATTTCTATACTTTTAAATTTTCTGAGGTTAGACTTTTGTCCTAGGATATGATCTATTTAGGATGACCCATGGGCTGACAAGAAGAATGTATATTCAGTTTTATTAGGGTGAAATGTTCTATAGAGGTCTGTAAAGTCCATTTGTTCTAGGGTCAGGTTTAAGTCTATTGTTTCTTTGTTTAGTTTCTTCTTGGAGGATCTATCCAAAACTGTCAAAGGGGTGTTAAAATCTTCAACTATTATAGTGCAGGAAGATACCAAGTTGTTCATAACCATTAGGGTCTGCTTTATGAATTGATGAGCATTCTGGTAGGGTGCATAAATGTTAATTATCGAAATCTGTTCATGTTGGGTGTTTCGCTTGACAAAATATGTAGTGACCTTCCTTATCTTTCTTTATCTTGGTTTAAAGCCAATCGTATCTGCTACTAAAATTGCAACCTCTGCTTTATTCTGGTTTCTATTTGCCTGTATTATACAAGTCCATCCCTTCACCCTGAGTCTATTTTTATCCTTTAAGCTAAGAATCTCGTATGCAGCAGATATCTGGTCTGAGTTTATGTATCCAGACAGCCAGCCTGTGCCTCCTTAGAGAACAATTTAAACCATTCACATTAATTGAGAGAGTTGATAAACCTGGTTGTGTTTTAGGTGTCATGATTTTTGGATGTCCAGTGGACAATTTTAATCCTTTCACCACTGTGGAAGTTGGGTTTTGTTCAAAAAATTTCTGGGTGAGTTTACTTTGGAGGTAGAGCATTGCACTGGTCATTGTGGAGGATGGGTTTGAGACTATCCTGGAGAGCTGGTTTAGTTATGGCAAATTTCTTCAACATGTGTATGTCATTAAAGTACTCCATCACAAATGAAACTCAATTTAGCCAGATAGAGGATCCTGGGCTGGAAGTTGTTTTGTTTTAGGATACTGACGGTTGATGACTGTCTTCTTCTGGCTTGAAATGTTTCAGCTGAGAAATGTGCAGTTATTCTTTTATTTCTCCCTTTGTAGGTGATGCTTTTCTTATGTCTGGCTGCTTGCAGAATTTTCTCCTTTGTGTTAACTTGGGCAAAGTCAATCACAATGTGCCTAGGAGATGCTTTATTTGGATTGAGTTTTGCTGGGGTTCTGATACTGTCTGCTATCTGAAGTTCTATATCTCTTGCAATGTTTGGGAAATTCTCCTCCAAAATCTCTTGGAGTAGAGCATCTGTACCTTATAGGACTATCCTCTTCTCCTTTGGGAATTCCTATAAGACAAATGTTTGATCTTTTTGAGTGAGCCCATAACTCTCTCAGGGAATGATCAGTTTTTGCTTTCCATTTGTCTGCCTCTTTGAGTGTTTGGGAATGTTGAAAAGCTTTGTCCTCAATTTCAGAGATCCTTTCTTCTGCCTGGTCAACTCTATTACTGAAGGATTCTACTGTATTTCAGAGCTCCTCAACTAACTTTTTAATTTCCTTGAGCTCTGCTATCTCTTTTCTCATTATGTC
>NW_003852421.1:2058309-2067326 GCF_000181295.1 Otolemur garnettii | reverse complement strand
GAGGTTGAATTGGGGTTCCCATGTAGTAGAGATAGCCCCTTACCAAAGCTCTAGGCTTTGTAATTGTGGCTTATCTCCTACAACCTTACAAAGGCCCCTTTCAGGTTTTGGCTAGAGACTCTGAGGACCTACTTGGTGAGATAGCACAGACTAGTTCTGTTTTGATATCAGCCAACCTCTACCCTATCCTAAGAAACCACACTATTAGATTTAAATCTCAACTGTGAAGAGATACAAACAGCTGTGGCACCCAGCCCCCACCCTTCAGTTCTTTTCCACTTCGGAACTTCAAAGGTCAACCTCAGAATGTCCCTAAGTAGACAGCACCAGACACAGGTTCCAACCAAATTATCTCTGACCATGCAAACCCTGCCCAACAGAGAGGGATTCAAGGACAATTCAAAGCAAAGGGATTCAAAGCACAATTGGAGCCAGTGATCCATACCTGCCAGACTCAGTTCACAATATTGTCTGCTTCTCTGCTCACAGGCTGGAGCCAGGGGTAACAGCCCCGCCTACTGGTCTTAGTCCACACACCACTAGCCTCTGGAGTAGGGTCTGGAGTAGTGCCTGCCAAACCAGTTGGAGTCAGGAGACCATGCCCCCTCTTGCCAGTCTCAGCCCACTGCCTGGCAAGCCTCTGTTTGCAGGCTCTGTTGGAGTTGGGGCATGGAACCTGCCCTCTGGTCTCAGTCTACACACAGCTAGCCTCTGCTTGCCAGACCAGTGGAGTCAGGGGACCACGCCATGCCTGCCAGTCTCAGTCCACTGCCTGGAAAACCTCTGTTTGCAGGCTCTGTTAGAGTCAGGGCACCATACTCCACCCACAGGTCTCAGTCCTCACCTGGTAAGCCTCTGCTCATTAGCCCCACTGGAGGCAGTAGAGTATGCCCTAGCCCTCAGGGCTTGGTTCACACCCAGCAAACCACTGCTCAAGGGTTCTGTTGGAATCAGGAGACCACGTCCTTGCTCTTGGGTTGCAGTCCATGCCTATTAAGCCTCTGCTCACAGGCCCAGCAGGGACCAGCCTTATCTGCCAAACTCAGTCCACACAGGGCAACCACACTCCTGCTGTGGATGCTGTCAATGCCAGGGGTTCTGCACCCCATCCCACCAGACATAGCCCAAACCAAGGGTCAACACTACCACTGGTTGGGCATAGCCATAACCAGGGGACTGCTCCTCCTCCCACCCAGCGTCCCTTTCTTCCCAGACCCTCTTTCTTCTCTGTTAGTCACAGACTTTGTCCTGATGGTTGGCCGTCCACACTATGCCCTGGTCTCTCAGGACAAAACCAAACACTCTATGCTCTGCAGGGGGCAGAGCTTCAGACCGCCATGTGAGGGGGAAAGGGTGGACTGGGAGTTTGGACTTGGGGAAAAAAAATATCTGTTCAATTTTACACCTGGCAGGGTGGTTTCTAGGTTCATAGTGGGACCTCCCTGGAGAAAGAGACCTGGAGTTTAGCAGCTCTCTCTAGCAAGGTAAAACGAGAGGTCTTTTGTTCCTGCTCTTTGTAGGTAGTCTGCAGCAGGCCTCCTGCTTGTGGGAAGGGTCTCCAGTCCTCTAGTCAATAGGCTTTGTACCTGTAATTTGTTTTCTTGAATGCTCTTCCTTGGAGTTACAGCTTGCCGACTTCTTTCTTGGCTCAGCTCCTTGTCTTTGGCTTCATAGAGTCCAATTCTGTCCAATTTTTCTTCCTCTGCTCAGGAGCCTCTGACGAGGGTTGCTACCAGTTGGCCATCTTCCCAGAATTCTGAATCTAAGCCTTTAGACAAACCTTTATTTCTTTAACCAATTAAAAAATCAAAGAATCTTTGAACCCACTTACAACCTGTAAGCCCCTGCTTTGAGATTTTCTGCCTTTTTGGGCCAAAACAATGTATTCCTTCCATGTATGGATTTGTGATTTTATCTACAATTCCTGTCAGCCTAATATATAAAAAACCAAACTGGCACACTTTCTCATGAACTCTTCAGATTATGTAGCTTCAGACCATTGTTACTCATATTCAGCTCAGAATAAGCCTCTTTATTGTACAGTTTCAATTTTTTTCATGTTAACATAGATATGCATGCATGTGACTGATACCTCAATGAATCACGAATCCAAACTCCGAAAACAAGAAGTTTACCTTTATTCTTCCCACATCTAAACTCTGAAAGTAAAACCTGTGGCATGGGGTTCCCTCCTCCTGGGATCTCCATTTGGTGACCAAAGGATCACCAAATGATCTCTGCAAGAGCTATGGACCCATGCCCAGCAACAGGGGGAAAGCAGTGGTCTATCTTTCAACACTTTCTGCTTGCAGCTCTTTGTTGAGTACTGTCTCTCCCCACGTTGGGCCTGTAGGGTAATGCTGGTAGGGAAGGGGTCCTCTCTCACTATATGCAGAGGAGAGGGAGTTCAGGCACTTGACCTTCCCGAGTTCAGCAGGAGATAGAGCCTTCAGAGCTGCACTTCCAGTGTGGCAGCCCCTGGCCATGTGAACCTACTGAGCACATAAAATGTGACGGCTCTAAATCAGGATATGCTGGAATTGTAAAATACAGAGTGAGTTGTGAAGATTTAGTACAAAAAAGGGTGGTAAAATACACTCATACACACTACATAATGAAATTTTGGTCAATGGTGTACAACATACATATATGACGGTGGTCCCCTAACATTATAATATTGGATTATAATACCATATTTTTATAGTATTAGATTATAATACCATATTTTTACTATACCTTTTCTATATTTAGATATACAAATAACACTGTTACAAAAACCTACTGTATTCAGTACAGTGACATGCTGTATGCGTTTGTAGCCTAGGAGCAGTAAGCTGTATCATATAGCCTTGGTGTGTAGTAGGCTGTACTATCTAGGTTTGTGTAAATATACTCTACAATGTTCACACAAAGAAACCAACCAATGACACATTTCTTGGAATGTATTCCCATCATTGAGTGATGCATAACTGTACTTCATTAATAATTTTACATTGGGCTTGGCACCTGTGGCTCAAGCGGCTAAGGCGCCAGCCACATACACCTGAGCTGGCAGGTTTGAATCCAGCCTGGGCCTGCCAAACAACAATGATGACTGCAACCAAAAAATAGCCGGGCGTTGTGGCAGGCACCTGTAATCCCAGCTACTTGGGAGGTGGAGGCAGGAGAATCACTTGAGCCCAGGAGTTAGAGGTTGCTGTGAGCTATGAAGCTACAGCACTCTATCCAGGGTGACAGCTTGAGACTCTGTCTCAAAAAAAAAAATAATAATAGTAATAATTTTATATTGATCACACTTTAAAATTGTATTTTAGATATACTGGGTTAAATAAATTATAATATTACAAATGATTTCACCTGTTTCTTTAAAAACATTTTTCTTTAATGTGGCTACTAGAAAATTTTAAATTACAGCATGGCTCACTTTATATTTCTATTGGACATTGCTGCTCTTGAGGACTGCCTCCCTTTTCAAAATTCAAGCAGCCTTCTCAAAAGACCAGGGGCCAGGAAAGTTATGACATATGAAGTTTAAAAATAATTTGTCATTTTATTGTTTCCATTTGTGAATAAAGATTTAATAAAGCTTTTTACCTCAATATAAACTTATATTTTAGGTTTAATATTAAAACACAATACACTAATTTCAATATCCTCCTAGGATTCAAAATCATCTTGCCCTCAGGTTGCAGAATCAATGGGAGGACACCATTCTCACCCAATTTAGCAAGTTTTCCGAAGATTAGCTGCAGATCCTTTTATTTCCATTTTTCATAGATTTTCTTCCTCCAATGTGATTAGGGAACAAGGTCAAGATTAAGTTTGAACCTCTCAGAAACCACAGGATTTTTCTTTCCAGGGCTTACTAGCACTTACAGTTTTTAACATCAGAAATATTTGTTGTAGCCACAACTGGGACAAAGAACATAACAAATTGAACTTAAAGCTACACTGCACATAATATTCACAAGCATGCACATTATAAAAACAGAACATGTCTTCCAACAAATCAAATAAATTTCCAAAACCCTTCACCCATGCTAGGTTTAGACTGAGATGGTGCCCTGTGCCTGTCACTGGGCTTGAAATGGAACTGAGCTTGCTGAATTCAGGGAGACAGGGGCTATGCTATTATGAAGGGAGAAAAGCTTCATAGACACATTAAATAAATAACACGCTGGTGAAAAGTGATGATAGCCAAGGTTAGCTGATTCAATGAATGTCCTTTTTCTTTTCTAATAAACATGTTCAAGGAGAGACACTCTGTCTGGATGTAAAAATGTTCTGATGGCTGCTCAGGAATATGACTGAACTTAAGAGGAATAAAGAAGATGAAATCCATATTTTCTTTCATTTTTTTGCAGACAGAGTCTCACTTTGTCACTCTTGGTAGAGTGCTGTGGCATCACAGATCACAGCAACCTCAAACTCTTGGGCTCAAGTGATTCTTTTGCCTCAGCCTCCCAAGTAGCTGCGTCAACAGGCACCCACCACAATGCCTGGCTATTTTTAGAGACCAGGTCTCACTCTGACTCAGGCTGGTCTTGAACCTGTGAGCTCAAGCAATCCACCCACTGCAGCTTTCCAGAGTGCTGCGATACAAGTGTGAGCCACCACACCTAGCCCTGAAATCTGCATTTTAATTGTAAACAAATATGTCCCTGGAAAAATTTCAGATCCATAAATCCATGTATAATTATCATAGTAGTTTGATGTGTAAGAAAATTTTTAAATATGTGTCACGTATTTCTTTTTCTCACCTTTTCCCTTTTTGAAAACATCTGAAGTTCCTAAGTATGTAATTACTTTTTATGAAAGGAAACAAAACATCTCCCACTTTCATTAGTATAAACATTAATATTGGAAAATTGTTTTTTTCATTTTTTTATTTTGTATTGTTACTTTTAAAAAAGGTGTAGAGTTCCACACCTATATTGCAGTTTTCTTATTTTTATTTATTTTTTGAGACAGAGTCTATGTTGCCCTTGGCAGAGTGCCGTCATGTCACAGCCGACAGCAACCTCAAACTCTTGGGCTTAACAGATTCTCTTGCCTCAGCCTCCCAAGGAGCTGGGACTGCAGGTGCCCACCACAATGCCCAGCTATTTTTTTGTTGCAATTGTCATTGTTGTTTAACAGGCTGGTGCCAGGTTTGAACCCACTACCCTCGGTGTACGTGGCCAGCACTGTACCCACTGTGCTATGGGTGCTGAGCCATTTTTTTCTTATTTTTAATTGCAGCCATGTACACATAATATAAAATTTACTATCTTAACCATTTTTACATGGATAGTTCAGCAGAGTCAAGGATATTCACAATGTTGTGCAACGAATCTCCAGAAATTTTTCATCTTTTAATACAGAAACTCTGTATCCATTCAGATACTGCATTTTTGTAAAACAAAACAAAACAAAAAAACCCGAATGTAAAAAGCTTCATTTCTTCAATTATTAATCAACAATTTCAATTTTCTGATTCTAGGTAGTTCCTGCACTAAGTGTGGAACAATAGAAAAGAAATAACAAATGTTCCCACGCCGTGGATCCCCTGCCTGAGCCCAGGCCTCTGCCCCACTCCCCAGCCCTGCCTGTGAGAGGATAACCAACCCCCACCCCTGTGACTGGAGCTGCTGGAATTCCAGGATTTATGACCTTCTTCCTTCCCCAGAGCCTGGCCCTGGCTGTCCTTGCCCACAGCTCCATTCATTCTCCTCTCCCACTTCTGACCCTCACTCCTTATATGGTGTCTCTTTCATTAATTTTTGTCCCCTTCTTCTCCTCCCTGTCTCATTCATATTCACTAGGAAACAAAAATCCAACCCATGGCATAGTAGTCCCAGTTTTGGAAAAAGTCAGTTACATCCTGGAACAAGAATCAGTGTTGGAAATAGTTGAAGGTCCTCTGGGATCTCTAGAGAAATTTCTGTCTTTCTCATTTCCTTCTAATTAAACTATTTTTCCTCAGCATTCAAAATAAAGAATTTTTAAAAACACAATGGCCCTAAAAAGGATTGAAGTATTGAAACATGCTACAACTTGAGTGGTAAGAAGCCAGACACAAAGGCCGCATATATGATTCTTTTTACATAGAATTTCCAGAAAAGGTAAGTTTACAAACACAAAGTAAATTAGTGATTGCTTAAGCCTTGGGAAGGAGGATGGGAGGTGATAAAGGATGTGGTTTCTTTTTGAGGCAATGAATATGTTCTAAGATTGTGGTGTTGGCTGCAGTTATACTAAAAGCCATTGTACACGTTCAATAATCAAATTATAAGCTTGTCAATTATTAAGACATTTGTCTTATAATTTAAAAGATTATGAGTTATCTTATATAAATATAAGAAAATATATACACAAATGGTATAAAGAAAAATAAAATACCCTGTACCCATCTCCTGCCTACTAAATATAACTGCACCACTCTCTAGGAAGCCTTCTCCATGGTCTTTCCCAAATACGAGCCTTTGCCTCCCCCATCTAGGAGAGTTTTTTTTTTTTTTTTTTTTAGGAGAGTTTTTTTTAAATGCTGCCTTTGTCTTTCATTATAGTTCTACAGTATCGGTACTATGTATGCTGTTTAACTTTGTAAGTTTTGAAATTTTCTACAAATGTGCTATACGTCTATAACTTGTGCTTTTCAGTCAACATTGTAATTTTTCAGTCTTCCATGTTTTTACTAGTGATTCAGTTCTGTGTAGTTTACTAATTAGTAGTATTCCAAATTGAAGATAGCAAAACCTGCTTCACTGAGGATTCTGGCCAGATAGCGAAGATAAAGTGCTTATAGCAGTGATTCATTAAAGGTATCATATGTACATAAAGTATTATATAATTGTTAATAATTATATATAATAGCAATTGCTCCTTTGTGAGTGCATATGTTTCATCAACTGCACTAGCCCTTACCAGTTTTCTAACTATAGTAAAATCCAAGTTACACAAACTTTTGGGAAATGCCTCCTTCTAGATACTTGGAGTTTTTGCATAGCTAAGATTTACATTTTTTTTTTGTTTGTTTTCAAGAGACAGAGTCTCACCTTATTGCCCTTGGTAGAGTGCCGTGGTGTTACAGCTCACAGCAACCTCCAATTCCTGGGCTTAGGAGATTCTCTTGCCTAAGTAGCTGGGACTACAGGCGCCCACCACAACTCCTGGCTATTTTTTGTTGTGGTTGTCATTGTTGTTTAGCTGTCCTAGGCTGGATTCGAACCTGCCAACTTCAGTGTATGTGGCTGGCCCACTGTGCTATGGGCGCTGAGCCAAGATTTACATTTTTTATGTGCCAACTTGTTTTTATGTACCAATTTATGTTTTAAAATTTAAACAAACTAAAAGAATGAGTTGTATAAAAACTTTCAGCCATTTTCAAATTTTTGAATTTATGAACATGTGTGATAGAGCAGACCATAAAATATTTTGTGCTCTATTTTCAAAATATGACGTCATTTGTACACTTCCATGTATTGACAGGGCCTATGTAGCTACCATATTTATATGAGTGTGTGCTTCACTGATCTCTATACCAGCCAGAGAAAGAGCAGCCCAGGAGAGAAGTTGTCTGGCTCTAGGAAGACAATACACCCTTCTTGGACAGCTATAACAGAATACCATAGACTGAGTCGCTTATAAACAACAGAAATTTATTTATCACAGTTTTGGATGCTGAGGTTCTGGCAGACATGTGCCTGGAGAGGCCCACTTCCTTGGTCATATGGTGTCTCTGCAACATGTCTTCATACTACCGAAGAGGCAAGGCAGCTCTCTGGGGCTTTTTTCTTTTTGAGACAGGGTCTCCCTCTGTCACCCCACGTAGAGTGTAGTAGTATCATCAGAGCTCCCTGCAACCTCTCAAACTCCTGGGCTCAAGTGATTCTCTTGCCTCAGCCTCCCTAGTGGCTGGGACTACAAGTGTGCACCACCATGCTTGGCCAACATTTTGTAAAGATGATGGGGTCTTGTTCAGGCTGGTCTCTAATTCTTGGCTTCCCACAATTCTCTTGCCTCAGGCTCCCAAAGTGCTAGAATTACAGGTGTGAGCCATCTCACCTGGCCTTGGGGCTTCTTTTATAAGTACACTAAGCCTATTCATAACCTCCCGAATGTTTTACACCTCTTAGCACCATCACATTGGTGAATGAGTTTCAACATATGAATTTTGGGGGAACACAAACATTCAGACCGTAGCAGTGGCCACCAATTTTTTTCTGTTGCAGCCACTGGTGTCAGTTTCCACTCTGCAGTCTGAGTCTGTGTAAACCAACACCAACTGTTGTGTGGCAGTTGCCTGGAACTCTGTACTGACAAGGACTCTGAGGTCCAGTTCAGATTTGGCAGGAGACAGTACTGGTGTCCGAAGGAGCCACAATTCCCTGCACTACTGCTCCTAATTGTAAAGAGAAGATGATAAGTGACTCCACGGCAGTGCTAGGCTTCCAATTAACATACCCTGTTTACTCAGGGTGCTGGGAGCCCTAAGACAGCTCTGTCCTTTCACTACTACTGCACGTGTCTGGTTATACTTGCAAACGTCTATTTATAAGCACTGTAATTGTGTTTTGTATTTGTACCCTGACTCAGGCATTAATTTATTTAAAAGAATATTTTAACATTTTCAAGGATTTGAGCATCTTGAAATTCTGTGTCTGTTATTTCTAATTCTATAACATGGCTCAGAAATGTGATATGTAAAATTTTTGTCTTGTTACATTTACTAAGCACATGATTTTGTTTTCAGAATATGACTGAAGATATTTCTAATTTTTTGCAAGTCTATTAGCATAGTTCTTTCAAAATCATTTTGTTACAACATTATTTTGAGTATATACATGTAGTTATGTTTTCACTTTCAGGTTTTTTTTTTTCTTTTTACCATTTCTGGCCCTTTATTCTTACACATTTCTTTCTATGCCCTATGCCGGGGTCCTCAAACTTTTTAAACAGGGGGGTCAGTTCACTGTCCCTCAGACTGCTGGAGGGCCAGACTGTGGGCCCCAGGACCAGTCGGCTGCTATGCAGGA
>NW_003852421.1:2050857-2058234 GCF_000181295.1 Otolemur garnettii | reverse complement strand
TGTGGCCCACAGGCCGTAGTTCGAGGACCCCTGCAGGCCTATGCTCTAGGTTCTATGTTTACTATCTGTTTATTAGTCAAGATTATTTACAGCTCTAAAGACCAAAAAATCTGACACACAGTCTGAAAAAGCAAGTGTAGAAGAAGAGGCTGAAGAGGTAGGTGGGGCCAGGCTGTCAAAGCTTTTATTTTGGCTTGGTGTCCATAGCACAGAGGTTATGGTGCTGGCCACATACACCAAGGCTGGCAGGTTCGAACCTGGCCCAGGCTTGCTAAACAACAATGACAACTGCAACAGAAAAACAGCTCGGCTCAGCACCTATAGCTCAACCGGCTAAGGCGCCAGCCACGTACACCTAAGGTGGCGGGTTCGAATCCAGTCCGGACCGCCAAATAACAATGACGGCTGCAACCAAAAAATAGCTGGGCGTTGTGGTGGGCACCTGTGGTCTTAGCTACTTGGGAGGCAGAGGCAGGAGACTCGCTTGAGCCCAGGAGTTGGAGGTTGCTGTGAGCTGTAATGCCACGGCACTCTACCCAGGGGGACAGCTTGAGGCTCTGTCTCCAAAAAAAAAAAAAAAAAAAGAAAGAAAAGAAAAACAGCTGGGCATTGTGGCAGGCACCTGTAAATCCAGCTAGTAGGGAGGCTCAGGCAAGAGAATCATTTAAGCCAAAGAGTTGGAGGTTGCTGTGAGCTGTGACATCAGAGCACTCTACCAAGGGCAATATAGTAAGACTCAAAAAAAAAAAGACCTTCTATTCTATCACGATGAAAAACCAGTAGCAGGGCCTAAATGGGAATGGGAGGCATACTCATATTATCACATTTTTCACTTTTTTAAGAGATTGCTCTGGGTGCTCAGTGGAGCATGGACTGTCAGGGGGCAAGAGAAGAGGAAAGGAGACTGCTTGGAGACTGCCTGTGGCAGCAGGCCACTAAGTGAGGAAGGTGGCTGAAACTGGTTATAGAAATAGAGATAGAGAAGAGGCTGCAACCAAGATGGTGCTGCAGGCAAAGCCAATAGGATTTGCTATGGGACGACACAGGGAGTAAGAAGGGAACAGGTGAGCTGGGATGATTCCTTATGCTGGAGTCACCTGGGTGTTCCCCTCAGGGAAGAGGCCGCAGGCCTGGGAGTTGTCAGCAGACAGTTGGGACTGTGTAAAGTTGCCCTGAGAAGAGAGTACACAGGAGAGAGAAGGGGCTAGAGGGTTATCAGAGATCTGGTAGAGGAGGAGAAACAGGATAGAGAAAGGTGGGAGGAAGCCCAGGAGGGGATCTGGAAAATCTAGAGGAAAGAGTTTTCCAAAGGAGGAAGTGCTCAATTGCATTATGTCAAATGCAGCCAAAAGATTGAGTGAGATTAAAAACACTCAACATTGAATTTGGCAAAATGGAAATTATTAGTGACATGCATAAAGGCGACCTCAGTGAAGTGGTAAGGAGGAAAGCTGGAAGGGAATGGGCTCACGGGAGAACGTGAAGGAAAGTAGCTGGAATGGAGCAGAGAAACAGAATGGTAAATGGGGAGGAATTTGGGGTCCCAGGAAGTCTGATGGTTAACGCACAACATTAAGGCATGTCTGTAGGCTAATGACGGCAGAGGACCATTACATACACAGAATGCCAGAACTCCAGGGTTCAGCCCCAATGGTACTTGAAGTTGTAGCTTTAATCTTTAAAATCTTTAAATGGGATTCTTGCTGTTTATTTAAGAATACATCCATTCCACAATTAGTATTTTTCTGGGAAAATACATCTGAGTTTTGTTTTGTTTTTTTGAGATAGTCTCACTGTGTCACCCTTGGTAGAGTGCCATCTACCAGTGCTGCCAGCTCCCAGGAACCTCAAACTCAATTCTCTTGCCTCAGCCTCCCAAGTAGCTGGGTCAACAGGCACCGGCCACAATGCCTGGCTATTTCATTTTTTTCCTTGTTGTTGTAATTGTTGTTTGGCAGGGCTGGGCCTGGTTTGAACTCGCCACCCTTGGTGTATGTGGCTGGCACCCTGCCGACTGAGCTACTGGTGCCACCTACATCTTAGTTTTTAATACCCAGACTGCAAAGCAACTATTTATCTGTCAATACATTTTTTTCAGCTACTATTTATATACGTAAAATTTGTTGAGTCTTCAAAAAATGCAATATTTAAACTAAATGGCTTGCTGGAAAAGCTTCACATTGCTTCCAGATACTATTGGTAGATCATCATACACCCATCATTTCACAAAGCCCATCATTTGCCATATGACAAAGGAGATGTGCAGGTATGATGTAGCTGGTCTTAGGCCACTGCTAGTGCCAACAAAGTAATGGTATGTTAACATCCATATTAAATGTAAGATGACCAAGAAGCAATGTTTTACATTTACATATTTTACATCTTCATATATTAATTGTAACATAATCTAGGAGCCATGTTGTGATTTAGGTTATTGGTAAGGTTTTTCTGACTTGCTGTACCTTAACACTTTGCCATTTAAAATAATGGGAAATAGGTTCTCATTAGTTTTTTTTTCTCGGAAAAAGTCTGACACTTCAGTAATAAATTACTGATAGTTACTTTTTTTTTTTTTGAGACAAAGTCTCACTATGTTGCCCTGGGTAGAGTGCCATGGTGTCACAGCTCATGGCAACCTCAAACTATTGGGCTTAAGCGATTCTCTTGCCTCAGCCTCCTAAGTAGCTGGGACAATAGATGCCACAAGGCCCAGCTATTTTTTGTTATTGTTGTCGTTGTTTAGCAGGCCCTGGCCTGGTTCAAACCCACCAGCCCCAGTGCATGTGGTTGGGTCCCTAACCACTGAGCTATGGGCGCCAAGCCAATTACTGATAGATATTAAGGGCAGGTGACTTTCAAACTCTGCCTTAGTTTTACAATTATAATTGCTTACCTTGCAAATTATTGTACTCCATTTCTTCAAAATCTTGTAATAAAACTGATGCTCCAAGAAGACAGAGAACCAAAATTCTGCTGTTTTGCATCTTCCCTGTGCAGAATTGGGGCTGTGCATTCTCCAGTGTGAGAAGCATGTTCTAATGTAATCAGAAAAACTAAATGGATAAATAATTTAAGAGAATTATCACTATAATCCCCCAAAGCAACAAATTATTAAAAGTGGTTCTGGGACAGGCACTGTGGCTCTCATCTGTAATTCCTGCACTTTGGAAAGATGAAGCAGGAAGATCACTTGAGGCCAGGAGTTCAAATGCAGACTGGGCAACATAGTGAGATCCCCATCTCTATTAAAAAAAAAATCTAAAAATTAGCCTTGTGTGTTAGCATGAGCATGAGCATAGAGCCCCAGCTAATCAGGAAGATGAGACAAGAGGATCGCTGGAGCTCAGGAGTTTGAGGCTGCAGGTAGCTAATATCAAGCCACTGCACTCCAGCCTGTGTGGAGTGAGACGCTATCCCCAAAACATAAATTATTAATTTAAAAAATTTTAAACCAGTTCTGAAAGAATGTTTAAAAAGAGATATTAAAAGTGGTTTCATTTGATTTCTCATTAAAAGTTTTAAGAAAAGAAAACAAGTGACTTCAATAGGTCAGAAATGTTGTAATTGTGTAATTACGACAGACTTAACATTTTGGGGAAAGATCAACAGTGAACTTCTGGTTCTGTTAGCCCTTGTTTTTTACGGCCACGAGGTCCAAACAGTAAGATAACAGTCCTGTAAGCCAGACCACGTGAGGAGTCAGAAAAGCAGGGTGAGTGCGCTCCCTCCAAAGCAGCTTAGGGGTTTACTTAACTGTGCAACTGCATTTCCTGGCTGTACAATGCAGGGCCTTTCCCCTGTGGGTTTTCTCCTTTTTATAAGAGCGGCAGAAAGCAGTCCCTCTCAGGGGCTTGACCACGGCGTGGGCCAGTCAGCCAGGACAGCACTGTGGCGAGCTGCAAATCCGGCAGACCACGGATTTATGAAGGAAGAAAAGTGCCTTTGAAAAGGCCAGTGCCAGGTCCCAGGGACCGAGTATTTCCATTTGAGGCAGTGGCTTTACGGTTTACAGACGTCCCTCAGAAGGCTTTCCCATGGTTTCCCAAGAAGTGTAAAAAAACCATCTAGAACGAACACAGGAGCCCAGCGCCCCACTCCTACATGAGTGGCGGAATCGGGCGGTAGGCGCACGATCGGCCACTCTGCGCCGGCCCGAGGGGCGGGGCAAGAAGGGGCGCGGAGCAGCCCAGAGAGGGGAGGGCCGGGGCGTGGCGAAGGAAAGGGGCGGGGCGTGCGCGACTCGCCGAGGATCCGAGTGCCGGGAGTCTGGAAAGCATGGCTACGCTTCGCCGGCTGCGAGAGACGCCGCGGCACTTACTAGTTTGTCAGAAATCCAACTTCGGACACGAAAAGTCGCGACACCGGCACCTCGTGGAGACGCACTATCATAATTACAGGGTGAGTCCGACCATCCTTTCCTTCCAGGACCGCGCTTGGCCACGGGTAGCAGGATTTCCTGGGGCGCAAGGAGTACGGTCTGGGGAGCTCCTTCCCGGGCGGTGCGCTCGCCGGGCATGCTGGGAGCTGTAGTCTGATATCTGCTCCAAGCCTGGGGCTTACAGGGCTCCGGGACTACAATTCCCACGGTGCGCCGGGCGCAGGGCGGTGCGTTGCCTTGGAGCAAGCAACAGTCAAAGCGCCCTGTGGTCCTTACTCCTGGCCAGTCCCCATCCCAGTGGAATGCCTAGGAGGATGTGAGGGGCCAGGGTTAGATCGTGGAGTAAGGAGGGTGTGACCGCTGCACCGTGCATCTGTAGGCGATCACGTGCACCTCGATTTTGCCCAAAACCTAGACGGGTCTGGCGCCTCCTCCTTCACTACCTCCTTCCCCAGCTTGATTCCGTGCTTCTTTCTGTGCATCTGATTCCTGCTTTCTAAAATAATTATGGGAACTGAGAAACTTAGTAAAACAACTTAAGGCCGGACGGGGTAGCTCACACCTGTAATCCTAGCAGTTTAGGAGGCCAAGGTGGGAGGATCGCTTGAGGCCACGAGTTTGAGACCACCCTGAGCGGGACTCCATCTCTACAAAAAGTAGAAAAATTAGCCAAGCGGGGTGGCTAGTCCCAAACTACCTGGGAGACTGAGTTAGGAGGATTACTTGAACTGAGGAGTTTGAGGTTGCTGGAAGCTGTGCTGACATCACTGCATTCTACCTGTGTCAACAGACCAAGACCCTGTCTCAAAAAAAAAAAAAAAAATTAAGATGAGGGCTTAAGCATTTTTCACTTTAAACTGTTTGGCCTAATAACTCAGCCCTGAGTGGACAGTGCCACAGAGACATAAGTGGTGACCTGATTCATCAAGGATGGAGTGGTGTTTGAGCTTTGGGAGAGTCTTTCATAATATGCAGCATTTGGGCAACATTTGAAGCTTGTTTGGTTAACACATCTGTTTTAGATGGAAGGCTGATCACAGACAGCAGATCAGAGAGGTACACCTTAACTTGTCTGATCTGATCTGTTGATTTTTCTTTCTTGAAAATGGAAACATCCAGGAGCACCTTTGCCTGCATATAGGGCCTTAATAATTATATCTATAAATTCCTTAAGCCTTCATTCCAGAATAGTACCAGAATACTATTAAATTATATGATATTTCCTTGAAAATAGGGGAATAGAACATGAAATAGACAGTACTGCTTGTTTGTAAAAGGTAAAATGTAACCAAGACCTTCTGTTAAAATTTTTCTGCTCAGTCTTTCTCCTGTACTCTATGTTGGAATGTAGGGATGAAAAACTTGAATTGTCAAATTTCACTTTGCCTGAGATTGGTAAATTAATTTAAGAGTTTTGTTGCCTATGTTTACTTGTTCTAATAAGACCTGTGGAGAAGTAGCAACTTTCATGATCATACTTCATACTTAAAAACCTGGGTGTTAATCTTCTTGAAAATAAGACCTTGTATTATGTGTTCCAATAGGTTTCATTTCTCATACCTGAATGTGGGATACTGTCAAAAGAACTGAAAAACCTGGTCATGGAAACTGGGCCCTATTACTTAGTGAAGAATTTACCTCTTCATGAATTAATTTCTCAGGAGTTCATCAACACCTTTGTAAAAAAAGGTAAGAAAAACTAATGTCTGTGAACAAAGGCAAGGTGAGGAAATATAGGGAGACAGACCACATCACAATGCTAGGGTTCTTTTGTTTTAAACAGGAGCTGGGGGAAAATCTGTATGATTAAATGTATGTGTGTATCACCCCCTATGCCTCAGTGTTCTCATCCTACTCTGCTCTTGTACCCTCTTTAGGTGGTTGTTTCTGATTATCCTTGGCCACAAATGTTGGATGGGGATGCTGTAACATGAGGTTATCTGTCATCTTAAGACAAGGATTAATAAGAGAAGAAAGTCTTGGGATCTTTGTTCAGATGCAGTACTGTTGGGTCTGTGGCTACAAAGACACTGCTCATGGTGTCCCCACAGCAGCTGTCTCAGAAGGCTGGTCTTACGATGCACAACCACAGCTCCTGCTCACAGGGCTGGGTGTTCATTGGAGTTTAGTGTCTTCTCCTTAGATTTTTGTGGCCCTAGTCCTCCTCTGCTTACGTCATGACCAGCCATATCTGCTGGATTGACTGGTTTGTTTCACTTGTTTCCTGGGAGCAATTTGTTCAAAACTATATTTCAGAGTGTCTTTTTTTTTTTTTTTTGCAGTTTTTGCCCAGGGCCAGGTTTGAATCCACCACTGGTATATGGGGCCAGCGCCCTACTCCTTTGAGCCACAGTTCACTGTCTTTAAGAATTCCACCCTTACTGTGTCATCTGTACGATGGTTATACACTTACTTTGCAGTACTCCCCATATTCATCCTCTCCAGTGGGGCTGTGGAGAATTCTAGTCATTTGTAGCACCTCTTGTTCTGAAGCCTGCTGCTACTTAGTTAATAATATGAACACTTAATATAGCAGGCATTGTAAAATATTTTACTGAATTTAACTCTCTGAACATCTCTGTGAAGTAGGCCTGTGCTCACCATTTAATAGGTGAGAAAACTGAGGGTTGGGGAGGTTGAGATACTTTTGAATCTTAACCTGGAACTCTCCCTCTATAGTGTGTCCATTTCTCTAGTATTCTACTTTGAGCCTCTCTGCCAGCATCCCTAAGGGTGTATGTTCCATTTGGAGTCACTCTCTTCTTGATAACAGTAAATATGCACAAATTGCCTTGGGAACTAGCTGACTTCTGTGTGCTCCAGCTGATTCTTGGCAAGTATTTGGTTCACTTATTTATTAATTTATTTATTTTTTGAGACAGAGTCTCAAGCTGTCACCCTGGGTAGAGTGCTGTGGCATCACAGCTCACAGCAACCTCAAACTCTTAGACTCAAGCATTCTTTTGCCTCAGCCTCCCAAGTAGCTGGGACTACAGGTG
>NW_003852421.1:2032007-2050837 GCF_000181295.1 Otolemur garnettii | reverse complement strand
TTGCAGTTGTCATTGTTGCTTAGCAGGTTCAGGCTGGGTTCGAACCTGCTACCCTATGTGGCCGGCGCCCTGCTGACTGAATTATGGGTGCTGCCAAAGTGTTTGGTTTATTGAGTGAGGTAGAGCAGTGGTAGATCCTGACTATTAATTACCTGAAAGATTTGTTAGCATGTGGGAATATTTGCTGACATTTTGCAGTTGTGCTTTTTTGGTTTTAATTTCTCCTCTGGACTTTTTATAGGCTCGTGCTGTGCATTAACATACAATACAAATATTGATGAAGATAATACTGTTGCCCTGCTACCAAATGGTAACAATACTCATTTTTTTTCTTTCTTTAATTATAAAAAAACATACTGTGAAAAAAAAGTCAATTCATACGGATAGAGGAATGCGAAGGTCTTCCCTTTTATTCCTTTCTCTCCAAACTCACTCTCCTTCTTAGGAGAACCCATTGTTAGCTATTTAATGCTTATTCTTCCACATTATAAACTTATAAATCTATAAGTCCAAAAGTTGTAGCATGAATTACAATATACTACATTGTTTCTCAATGTACTTTTATTCCCAAGCTTCATATTGTAAACATTTTTCCATATTAGTCCATATACTGTTTGTGATGTCTTGAAGATAGTCCAAAGAATCGATGTACCATGATTTGTCTTCAGTAGAAATTTAGATTATTTCTAGTTTCACTCTTATAAATATTCTTGTACATACAATGTATAAAATAATATCCTAGTATTTGAATAAGATTGTATATGTATAAATGATATTCTTGTGTTATAAATAAGATCCTTGTATGCAGTTTATTACACTGATAATCTGTCTGTTCAATTTACCTTGCTTTCTTTTAGTCAGAGAACATAAGTCATATTTTTTAGTTTCTCTTTGATGGAATTATTTGATTCATAGGGAAATTAATTTTATCACTGGATAAAGACACTTATGAAGAAACTGGACTTCAGGGTCGTCCATCTCGGTATTCTGGCAGAAAGATTATGAAATTCAGTAAGTATTTGCATTCCATCAGTTTCTAATAAGCCTATAATCTTCTTACAGCAATGACTTGAATTGCCTCTAATCTCTTTATTTAGAAAATAGCTTTTTCTTATCTGTAAAACTTCTGACTCAAGGAGCTTCATAGAGGGTAGTGTGATGCTGTTAAATCTATTTCTCTTCATTAATAAGACTATGTTTAAAGATCATAGAATTGGACTAGTCCATTAGCTATATATGTTTTAGGTCAGAAATTCAAAGTAATAAGCCCATAATAGGGGTTTATAATTTGTTTTTCATAAAGAATTCCCTTTGATTTTCCTATGTCATAAATACCAGTAGAAGTTCACTTATGAGTGGAGAGATGTTCTGCTGACAGTGTCTGGCTAGAATGTCAATCTTTAAGCCTGCCAAATCCATAAGTATTACAGATTAAAGTTGACCTCCCAAGGTCCTCTGCCCTTGGTGTTTGACCTAGAGAAATACATGCATTTAAAATGTCTGTTGTGCTTGCTTTAGCAGTTTATATACTAAAATTGGGATGATACAGAAAAGATTAGCATGGCCCCTGTGCAAGGATGACACATAAATTTGTGAGGTGTTCCATGTATTTTTTTTTTCTTTTTAGGGAAAGGCAAAAAAAAGTCTATTGTTATCAGCGCTCAGTGACATTTTTGATTTGGTAATCCAAAGGTAGTGCAAGATGAACCAGATAATTTTACTATTCATAAAATTTCTGAAAATTCCAATTTTTTAAAAAATATAATACTTTCTCCTTGGTGTAAGCTGTATATCTATGAATTAATTATATATGCCCTTTTTTTCATTTTTAAAGTCATTTCCATTGATTTGATGGATTTATCCTTTAACCTGGATTCTAAGAAGTATGAAAGAATATCTTGGTCCTTCAAGGAAAAGAAGCCATTGAAATTTGATTTTCTTTTGGCTTGGCATCATACAGGTATGAAGAATAAATTGTGTCATGGTACAGCTATTTTGAAATCTAATTGTAAATTTAACAAGAGTGATAGGAGGGTTGAATGTTTTTTTATCCCTATGGCCAAGCTGCTCCAGCTGTTTTAACATCTCTGAATACAATAGTTCAGGATTATCTAGGCATATAAGTCATCTGCCTCAGTCTCCCTGGGCTATATACAGAGCCAGAGATCTTGACAGTGGCTTCAGAGGAGCTAACTTTTATCTGTTTCTCCCCTTCTGTCCGGCTTGCCTCAAATAGCCTTGGCTCTACTATTTTAACATAGCACCAATTACAGTTACACATAATCTGCTTGTTCATTATCACAGGTTAATAACTAAGGCATACCTTTAAATGTCAGGTTAAATTTGTTGTAACTTTTAGTTCATTAGAACATGAACTTTAGTTAAGTTTGATGTTCACCAATTTGGGTACTCTGCCTACGACTGCCATCTGTGGTGCTCCTTTTAGAAGTGTATCTTTGGTCCATCCCGAGATTATAATGAATCAAGTCATCAGGGATTATGATGGTGTCGTATTTTCCTTGGAAGGCAGGGAAATATAGTGGTCCATTTTAGAAATATGCCTATCTGTCTGTACATTGTGGAAAGTATCTGATTACCAGGAGCTCCGGGTTGCTTTCATGAGTCCTAAAATTGGACTTTGGCACCTCTCCTTCTTCATGGTAGGTAGAAAAGAAGGCAGAGAGACCTACTGAAATTTCTGTCACGTGAAGTCTTCTAAGAGGACCATCTACCCATTGGGCTTTGGATAGCTCTCTGTTCCTAATGTTCCTAATTATTGTACTTTTTAAAGAAAAAAAGCTTTATTCAAATTAATATGAGGGTACAATATTTAGGTTATGTTGTTCTCACTTCCAGGGTAAAGTTCCATTTGTAGAAGAGCCAGCCCTTCACCCAGGGGGCATGTTTTACACCCCTAATTATTGTACTTTAAGGGTTGATCAGAAACTGTGAAAGGTCTGAAATTTTCCACTATTAGCAGGCTAACAAGGTGGCCGCCCACAGTGTTACGGATGCTGGAAGAAGACACATAACTTCTGGGTTGGAGACAAAGGACTTAATTCCTCATAGCAATAGCAGTGGCCAGAATGTATGAGGGTTTTCCTAAGAGACAGGACCAATAGGATAGATGGAGGGAGGGATGGGATGGAAGGGGGATTTTTAGGGGAATTGGATCATGCAGTTATAGAGGTTGAGAAGTCCCATGATAGGCTCTCTGCAAGCGTGAGACCCAAGGATGCCAGTAGCATGGCTCAGTCCAACTCTGAAGGCCAGAGATTCAGGAGAAAAGATGGTATAACTCTCAATCCAAGGACAAAAACCTGAGAACTGGTGCAAGTCTCAGAGTCCAGAGGTGAGAACCTGGAGTTCCTATGTCCAAGGGTAGGAGAAGAAGGTATCCCAGCTCCAGGAGAGAGAAAGGATGAATTTGCCTTTCCTCTGCTATTTTGTTCTGTCTAGGCCTCCAGCCAACTGAATGGTGCCCACCTACGCTGAAGGCAGATCTTCCAACTCGATCTACCGACTCACATGCCAATTTCTTCCAGAAACACCCTCACAGACATACCCAGAAATAATGTTTTAAGCCATTATTAAGGTATACAAGTATACTAGGTCTCCCTTAAGCCAGTCAAGTTGACATTTAACCATCACCCAGAGTATCAGCATTTGCCCCCATTCACCAAGTCTCCTTTCCCATGGAATGACGCAAAGTAATAATGAAAACTGGGGCTAGATAATGCTGGTACGTGCAGTAGGTTGCTTTATAGGACAGGAACCTGGAATTTAAGGAGCTGAAATCTTTCACGAAGGGCAGTAAGCCTGCTGATCTCTGCCTCAGAGAGAGGGAAGGAGACATTATTTCTATTATACTCGATATTAAGCAGGCTTGCTCTTTGGCCTGGAGCAGGGCACTATTTTTATCTTCCAAGGCTTTTGGCTCTATAAACATCCCTGAAAAGTTATACTGGGTTTTACTAGGTTTTCAAAGGCAGGCTTCAGTGAGATCCTATCATCATTCATTTCCTCCAGAAGATTTCTTTAATGAGAGATTATGCAAATGTGCTCCTTTCTCTGTAGAGTTCTTTAATGTCGTTTGTACATCAAGAATGCTTTTGGTTTTATGTATTAAGTTGTAATTTTCTTTTTGGAGCAAATGATAAAGCTAGTATGAGTATGATCTGAAAGTATTGTACTTTTCCAGGAAAAGTATGAAAGAAGATGAATGCTTACAGAACTTGGGCACAAGGAGTTGGAAACAGCTTTAAGTGGTTTCAATTTGAATACAGTTTTGCACTGCTTCCCCCTTACTTAATCATACTTGCTTCCAAAAAGGAAATGGGGTAGGTTCAGGGAATCGCTGCACTTGTTTATGGTATTCAAATGGATTTATATGGTTTGTTTTAAGGTATACAAGAATCGTTGCTGATGTCATACTTTTCCAGTTACCAAATTCAAGAGCATCAGCCCAAAGTATCCCTGAGCACCTTGAGTGATCTCCAGTGCCCCGTGCTGCAGAGTGGTGAACTCGAGGGAATGCCGGAGGTGTCCTGCAGTGCTCTGGAGCTCTTTGATTGGCTTGGTGCTGTCTTCAGTAATGCCAGCCTGTGGGTATCTGAACTCCCTGGATTTTGTAGGGCTTTAGTTTGCTGCTTATTTTTAGTACCAGCTTAATATTTGGAAGTGATAATGCGATGGCTATAAATGTTGCTTTCTTTCTTTTTTCTTTTGTGACAGAAATAATGAGCCTAATAATTTCATATCAACCTATTGCTGTCCTCAGCCAAGCACAGTGCTGGCAAAAGCTTACTTGTGTACAATCACTGGTTTCATACTTCCAGAGAAGATATGTCTCTTACTAGAACAGCTCTGGTGAGAACCTTTTGCCTTTTATATCTTGCTTGTCAGTGCCACTGTGACGTGTTAGGGGTAGTGCTGATATTCCACATTGCAGGGTCCCCTTTTTTCCTTGCTTGGGCTCAAAGTGTACTAACATTACCTTCTTAAACAACATATTTATCCTTGCTGGTGGGAAAATTCCGTTTCCCAATACTTCTTTTCTTATGAAAAGCAAAAGAGCAGAGTTTAAATATGCACCTTGAAAATAATTGTTCATTTTCCCTGTTCAAGACCATTTTGGTGCTGTTGAAGTTATAATATCACTTAAAAACACATCAATCTGTGGAACAAATTATGTTCCATAATCTGTGGAACAAATTACGATCTGTTTCACATATTGAAGTTCTGCAAAATATTTAATTCTGAAATGGGTGGGGAGGTAAGTTGACCATCTGAATCCAAATCACATCTAAGATTTTTTTTTTTCTTTTTGAGGCAGAGTCTCACTATATCTCCTACCTTTGGTGTAGGGTGCTGTAGTGTCACAGCTCACAGCAACCTCAAAGTCTTGAACTTAAGTGATTCTCTTGCCTCAGCCTTACAAGTAGCTGGGACTACAGGTCCCCGCAACAATGCCCAGCTGTGTTTTTTGTTGTTTTTGTAGTTGTCGTTATTGTTTAAAAGGCCTGGGCTATGTTTGAACCCAGCAGCCTGGGTGTATGTGGCCGGCACTTTAACCACAGAGTGATGGGTGCCAAGTCATATCTAAGATATTTTCCAGCTCCAAAATTCTGTGTATCACTGGGCATTAATAATATGTCAAGAATTATGTATAGTAGAATAGATTTTTCCATTTGGGGGGCACTATGTAAATAAGTACCATGTGTCTAATGTAAGGAAACTCAAATCCTATATTGAAAAGATGATTAATTGAGCATAATCCTATTTAGTAAGTATGTCTTCTTAATCTTCCCTTTTAAATTGTCAGATTTAATTCTTGAAGGTTTTTCTTTTTAAACCCAACATCTTTTTTTTACATTTATTAGTTTAGTACTTTGATATTCTTGAGTAAGATGTCTGGATTTCAAAAATCTGATGAATTAATCTTGTGGTGTTTCGGTTAACTGAGACTCTGAGAATGGCACTCTTAATAAGAGAGAAACTGTTCTTATATATGTTATGGGATTTTATTTTTGTTTTGATTTCTTTTAATCTTAAATGACCTTCCAGAATAAGGATGGGGGACAGGTGAAATTTGTTCTGTGATTGTGGGTTTATGGAATTCACAACATGGCATTAGGAATTTAATCTACATCTCCTAATTGTTATCAATTAAAGCTAACATTTCAGCTTCATTAGAACATCAGAAATAACACTTATCCTGAACAAATTTTTTAAAAATGTAGACATTCCTTTCTTTCCCTGTTTATTAAGAATTATCTTGTTTTTTCAGTCACTACTTTGATGAACCGAAGTTAGCTCCGTGGGTGACATTGTCTGTCCAAGGCTTTGCAGACAGCCCTGTTTCATGGAGAGAAAATGAACATGGTTTTCAAAAAGGAGGGGAACATTTATACAACTTCGTAATTTTTAATAACCAGGACTATTGGCTTCAGATGGCTGTTGGGGGAAATGATGACTGTCCACCATAAATAATACAAAATTTAAAAACATTTTTGTTTACGTGTATGCTCATTCTCAGATTTTTTGATGCTAAAAGACTGTATATACTCAGGCTTATGTGATGATGACATTTCTCAGATCAGTGTCTGCCAGCATTCTGCTCTGGACCTTGGGCTTATCTGTGACAGTAGCTGAGCCTGTTATCTAGTAAATAATTTGTAGTTGATCTCCCTCTGTCAGTGTAAACACAAGGTTATGGATGACTACATGGTAGAACAGGCTTCAGTGGCCAGGGACTTGGTGACTATTGGACTATGGCATGTGATGTGTGCTGTTACTCATTACAACTTTTTCGGATAATATAAAGAAATCCTTGAAGGAGAAAAATGATGTGAAAGGAAGGGGTTTGATGGAGGGTAAAAGGTGGGACCACACCTATGGAGCATACTGCAAGGGTACAGGTCAAATCTGTTAAGTGTAAAACATGAACGTCTTAACACAATAATCAAGTAAATAAGGTGAAAGCTAAAAAAAAAAGAAAGAAAGAAAGAAAGAAAGAAAGAAATCTAATATCATCTTTGCGAGGGCAAGTCCCTATTGTAAGTACTGTTCATGTATTACCTCATTAAATTTATCTCCCATTATTTCTTTAAGTAAAAAACATACTTTGTGTTGTGTTTGATAATTCTGATGTCATTAAGTTTCACAGTCCAAGATAGTGGAAGAGGCAGCAGAAGAGCAGACAAAGCTTAAGGCCCAAGGTAAGAGGGCCAATAGATCTCCTGGTGTGGGACTCTAAGATAATAGACTTAGTGTAAGTGTAAACTGTGAGTAAATCTGTTTGCTTAACCTATTCCTCCCCTTTAGCCCCTGGAACAGCAGGAAAGATTGCCTGTCCTGAGGGAAAACATCTCCCTTGAAAGTGTGGGTATGTGTGTGTATGTAACAAACTGATCATATAGAAGTGGCCAACATAAGGAACTGGGCCTACTGTACTGATGTGTATGTGTGGTGTTATGTCCAGTCTGTGAAAATTAGGTCAACTTGAGGTGGATGATGTAGGGTGGTAGTCAACTATATGGAGGTTCTACGGTATATACACTGTGTGTTTGTGCATAAACCACAGACAGCCCTTAAGATGGTTTGTTTGTGCAATCTAAGTAGTCTGTTTTGAGGGTTTTTTTTTGCAGTTTTGGGGCAGGGCTGGGTTTGAACCCGCCACCTCTGGCATATGGGGCCAGCACCCTACTCCTTTGAGCCACAGGCGCCGCCCAACCTAAGTAGCCTTAAAAAGTCTCAATCTGAAAATTTAAAGAGTTAAAACAGCTTTTCAGTGCCTTCCAGGTAACTGACAGAAGCAAAACAGGTTGTCTTTGGAAGAACTCAGAAATAGTTTTAAGAAATGTAAGTTCAGGCTGGGTGTGGTGGCTCACGCCTGTAATCTAGCACTCTGAGAGGCTGAGGAAAGTGGATTGCCTGAGCTCACAGGTTTGAAACCAGCCTGAGCAAGAGTGAGACCCTGACTCTAACCTGGGTGCCTATAGTCCCAGCTACTTGGGAGGCTGAGTCAAGAGGATGAGCCCAGGAGTTTGAGGGTGCTGTGAGCTATGATGCTATGGCACTCTCCCAAGGGTGACAAAGTAAGACTATCTCAAAAAATATATGTATATATATATATATATGTTTATAGTCAAAAATCCCAAACACATAAAATAGACAAGAGCCAGGAAAAATAACAGGCCTAGAAAGACTCAACAATATTAGAGTGACCAATATTTAAATAAAGGGGACTAAATAACATGACTATAAAAATACGTTAGCAGAATGAAAAAAGTACCCAAAAAATCCAGGGATGAAAAATATCACAATTAAAATTGAAACTTCAATTGATTGGTAGACAGACAACAGTATAATAGATATGAAGAAATGAAGGTGTTTTCAAACTTGTAAAAGCCAAGACCAGTTTAAAGATGTCCTTCAGGCAGAAAGAAAATACCTGCACAGAGGAATGAGCCCTGAAAATAGTAACATCATGGGTAAAAATATTATTTTTCGGTCCTCTTTAGAAGGTAGTTTAAGGCTTGGCACCTGGCTCAAGCAGCTAAGGTGCCAGCCACATACACCTGAGCTGGCCAAGTTTGGATCCAGCCCAGGCCACCAAACAATGGCGACTGCAACCAAAAAACAGCTGGGCATTCCCAGCTACTTGGGAGGTAGAGGCAAGAGAATCGCTTGAGCTCCGGAGTTGGAGGTTGCTGTGAGCTGTAATGCCACAGCACTCTACCCAGGGTGACAGCTTTAGGCTCTGTCTCAAAAAAAAAAAAAAAAAGGTAGTTTAAACAAAAATTATAAAGTAGTGTGGGATTTATGAATACATGAAAGTAAATAGGGGTCCTCAAACTATGGCCCGCAGGCCACATGTGGCCCACCAAGGACATTTATCCAGCCTGCTGGGTGTTTTTGCCGCGCTGGTCCTGCTTAGCAGCTGACTCGTCCCAGGCCCATAGTCCAGCCCTCTAACAGTCTGAGGGACAGTGAACTGGCCCCCTGTTTAAAAAGTTTGAGGACCCCTAGAACCCTAGGAGGAAAGAAGCATACTATTGTAAGTTTCTATATTATATGAAAAGTGATTTTCTTGGGCAGTGCCTGTGGCTCACTGAATAGAGCACCAGCCCCATATACCAAGGGTGGCCAGTGTAAACCTGGCCCTGGCCAAACTGCAGCAAAAAATAGCCAAGTGTTGTAGTGGGCACCTATAGTCTCAGCTACTCAGGAGGCTGAGGCAAGAGAATCGCTTAAGCCCAAGAGTTGGAGGTTGCTGTGAGCTGTGATGTCATGGCACTTTACTGAGGGCAACAGTGTGAGATTCTGTCTCTAAAAACATAAATAAATAAATAAATAAAAGTGATTTTCTTTAGCTTGTTATTTTAGTAGTTGCTTTAGGGTTTCTGGTACACACTTTTAGTTTTATTTATTTTTTATTTTTTTTAAGACAGAGTCTTAAGCTGTCACCCTAGGTAGAGTGCTGTGGCATCATAGCTCATAGTAACCTCAGACTCTTGGGCTTAAGCCATTCTCTTGCCTCAGCCTCCCAAGTAGCTGGGAGTACAAGTGCCCGTCACAATGCTCGGCTATAATTTTTGTTGCAGTTGTCATTGTTGTTTTAGCAGGCCCAGGCCAGGTTTGAACCCGCCAGCACCAGTGTATGTGGCCACTGCCCTATTCACTAAGCTATGGGCGCTGCCCACATTTTTAGCTTATGATATTCTACCTTCAAAAATCAGAGCTACCAAACTGACAAAACAATGGAATTACAAAAACACTTGATTAATCCTAAAGAAGAGAAAAAGAGGTAAAAGGGAATAAAGAACAAATGGGATGAATAGAAAACAAATAGCAAGGTAGGAGACTCAATTTAACCATATCAGTAATCACATTGAATGTAAATAGTCTAAACCTCCCAATAAAAGGCAAAGATTATCAGATTGGACTGAAAACACAAGAACCAACTATATTCTACCTACAAGAAATTAAAGGTAAAAATGGGTTAAAAGTAAAAGAATGGAAAAAGATAAATCACGCTAATACTAGCTAAATAAAAGTTGGACTGACGTCTGCCATGAAGCCTATGCAAGTTGCTGCCAGTTGGGGACGCTGGGGTAGGTAAGACTTGTCTGATTATTCACTTTGCAGAGGACAACTTCAACAACACATCTTTACCATCAAAATTGATTTCTAGGCTCAGTGCCCATAGCACAGTGGTTATAGCACCGACCACATGCACCAAGGGTGGCAGGTTCAAACCCAGTCCGGCCCAGGCCAGCTGAACAACAATGACAACTACAACAAAAAAATGTCCAGTCATTGTGGCAAGCACCTGTAGTCCCAGCTACTTGGGAAGCTGAGGCAAGAGAATCACTTAAGCCCAAGAGTTTGAGGTTGCTGTGAGCTGTGACATCATGGCACTCTGCCTAGGGTGATGTAGTGAGACTCTGTCTCAAAAATAGTAATAATAATACAGAATTGATTTAAAGATCCATGCTATAGAGCGGAACAACAGGGCAGACTAGAGGCATCATGCTGCTACTCCTGGTAGCTAGGAAAGTGGCCTTCAGCCACCTCTGTCTGAGGGATTCTTCACAGAAACATCACTACAGGGTCACTGTAAAGCAGCAGGAGACTTCAGGAGCCAATGAGAAGGTCTAGAGATAAGGAAGGTAGGTGCTTGGTATGGGCAGAGGCCAGCCTATCAGCCTGCTTTCCCATGGAGGGTTAGGAAAGGTAAAGTTTGGCCTACAGTGTTGCAAGTTTGGACTAGGCTGCTTTCTAGAGCAGCAAGTAGATTCAAACAGGATCCAGCAGCTGGGGTTGAACGCCAGGCACAGGGGCACAGGCGTTCTTCCATTGACTTTGCTGTTGGAAGGCACCACCATTGTAGGAAGACCACGTGCATGGAGGAATAGTCCACAGGGTCCTAGACCATGGCTGGTTCTCGCATGCCTGCTGAGCTTGAGTGGCCATCCTTGCCCTGAGCTGCATCTCCCAGGAAGGCCTCATTGTTGTCAGGGGACACTGATGGGCCAGCTGGGTAATCTGGCAAGAGCTTTGAGGCCTCTGTCTCATGGGGAATGAATGCTCATGAAGCAAACAGGCTCAGAATGAGGGTAAAGAAGTCAGGAAGACAGCTTATTTTTTGCTTTTTTCATTAGTTTTTTCTTTCCTTTTTTCTCTTACATTGTTTTTTGTTTAGTTTTTTTCTTTCCCTTTGATTGTATTTTTATTTTTTCATTTTTACTTGTTTCAAAAACAGGGGCTTCTCCATTTTTATTATAGTTTTTTAGCTCCTTTTATTCTTTCTTTTTTATGTCTCTCCTCTCTTTTGGTAGAGCTTTTCCTACTTTTCTCATCTCTCCCACATAAATTTCTCATACAACGCTGAAAATATCCTTTTTTTCCTTTTTTATCTTATATGATTACATTTCTAATATATTTTTTTCATTTCATTTCTCTGAGGGCTGGGGGTCACAGCATTGGTCTGGCTTGGGGGAGGATCACAGCAGTGGTCTGGCTCAAGGAGTCCATGAGCTCATGGTCTTGGGTGTCCTTCTCGTTTTACCTTTGTAAAGAAGGTCTTGGCAGGTCCTTACTGCTAGTGACATACTGCTGATTTCTTTCTGTATTTGGCAGAGGTGCGGTCTTGCTTTTGGTCAGGCTGGTAAGGAGCTCCTGACTTCAAGGAACCCACCCAATCCAACCCCCTGCCCCCAAGTCCTAGAACTGTGGAACTGGTTAAAAACCTCACCAAACACCAGTGTTTTCCATGCCACTCTTTCTCTCTTACTGCCCTTTCTCCTTTTCTTCAATTTTTTCCTCCCACCTCCTTCTTTTTTCTCCCTCTTTATCTCTTCTTTCCCCCTTCTTGCTCTTTACCCTATCTTCCTCTTGACCTTATGCCAAAAGGTCACTACAAGACCTAAATTCTGAGATAAAGTAATTTGAACTGAAGGAGGTGTAGTGAGAAGGAAAAAGTAGGGAAGGAAGTGAATGAGAAGAAAACACACGAGGAGGAATCAACAAATTCTGGCAACATGAAAAACCAAAATAGAGCAATCCCTCTACCCTACGGGATCTTAAGGTAGTTACCACAGAGGATTCTACCTATAAAGATTTAATGGAAATGACAGGGAATTTAAAATATAGATGGTAAAAACAATAAAGGAATTGATGAGAAAGTGGAAAGACAGACCCAAAAATGGACAAAAGATATGAAGAACACAGAAAGGTTATGGCAGAGCTTAGGACTTAAAAGAGTCAATCAGGGAACTTAAAGATACAACAGTCTCAGAGCTAGAGGATAAAGCTTTTGAGCTAACCCAAGCAGTTAAAGAGAGAGAGAAAGCAGAATATTCACTCAGAGAATTATGGGACTTCATGAAGTGTTCAAACACATGAATTCCTGAAGGGGAAGAAGAATATCCCAAAGGAATGGATGCCCTACCGGAGTATGTCATAAATGAAAACTTTCCAAGTACCACTAAGGATTCCAAAACACTCCTTTTAGAGGGATATTGAACTCTGGGTCATCTCAGCAGGAATAGAGCATCTCCAAGACACATTGTCCAAACTCAAGACAAAAGAGAAAATTCTGCAAGCAGCCAGGAGTAAGCACCAATTGACCTACAGGGGCAAATCCTTCAGGATGACAACAGACTTCTCAGCTGAAACTTTCCAAGCCAGAAGAGAATGGTTATGTGCATTTAACCTGCTTAACAATTTTCAGCCCAGAATTCTGTATCCTACTAAACTAAGCTTTAAAATAGATGGAGAAGTCAAATCTTTTACTGATGTGCAAACACTGAGGAAATTTGCCATAAGACCAACTCTACAAGAAAGACTTAGGCCTATTCTCCACACTAAACATCACAATGAACCACCAGAAAAGTAAACACCCAGAAACTAAAGGACAAAACCTAACTTCCACAATGATGCATAGGATAAAACCAAGCAATGGACCTTCACAAAATAAAATGAATAGAACTTCACCACATTTATCAATTCTCTCATAAATGTTAATGGCTTAAATTTCCCACTGAAGAGGCACAGGCTAGCTGATTGGATGAAAAGGCACAAACCATCTATATGCTAACCCATCTATATGCTGACCTTAGGAAACACACCTAGCCTTGTGGAATAAAACAAGACTCAGTGTTAAGAGATGAAAAACAATATTTCAGGCAAATGGAAATCAGACCAAAGGAAGGATCACAACCTTATTTTCAGATGCAAGTAGATTTAAAGAAACTAAAGTTAAAAAAGACAAGGATGGACACTTCATACTTGTCAAGGGAATAATACAATGATGACATTTCAATTCTAAATACTTATGCACCCAACTTAAATGCTCCCATATTTAGGAAACAGACCTTAATTGGTAAGCAACATGATATCCTATAACATCATAATAGCAGGGGACTTTAACCCTCCTCTTATAGAGCCAGACAGATCCACTAAACAGAAACTAAACAAAGATACAAGGGACTTAAATGTGACTGCAGAACAATTGTGCTTAGTAGACATATACAGAATATACTATCCCAAAGCTAAGGAATGTATGTTTTTCTTGTCAGCCCAGGAAGCAGTCTCCAAAATAAATCATATCCTAGGATACAAATCAAACCTCAACAAAATTAAAAGAATTGACATTATACAATGTAACTTCTCAGACCACAAGGCAATAAAGGTGAAACTCAAACAAAAATTTTCATCCCCACACAAAGGCATGGAAATTACACAACCTTATGCTGAGTAACAGCTAGGTTAAGGAAAAGATAAAGGAGGAAATTATTAAATTCCTCAAATATAACAACAATGAAGCTACAAGTTACCAAAACCTAGGGGATACTGCAAAAGCAGTCTTAAGAAGGAGATTTGTCACCTTAGATGCCTAAATCTAAAAATGGAAAGAGAGCACATCAACAATCTAATGAACCATCTTATAGAAATGGAAGAGGAAGAGCAATTTAATCGTAAACCCAGTGGAAGAAAAGAAATAACCAAAATAAAACCAGAAATACTTAAAATTGAAAACAAAAGAATCATTCCAAAACTCAATGAAATAAAAAGTTGGTTCTTTGAAAAGTTAAATAAAATTTATAAACCCTTGGTCAGATTAATTAGAAACAGAAAACTAAAATCTGTAATAATCTCAATCAGATATGACAAAAGGGAAATAACAGATACCAGTGAGCTACAAGTGATTATCTCTGAATAATCTATGAACTATAAGAAACTATGCCCAGGAATTTGACAATGTGGTGGAAATAGACCAATACCCAGAATTACATCATCTCTTTAGGCTTTACTAGGAATAAATAGATCTCTTGAACAGACTACTATCAAGCGCTGAGATCAAAGAAACAATAAAATAGCATCCAAAAAAGAAAAGCCCTAGACCAGATGACTTCACACTTCAAAGATGAGCTTGTACTACGCTGCAGAACCTAGTCAAAAACATTGAGAAGGAAGGAACCTTCCCTGACATTCTAGGAATCACCATGATACCAAAACCAGGAAAGGACTCAACTAAAAAGGAGACCTACAGACCAATTTCACTAATGAATATTGATTCAAAAATATTCAATAAAATCTTAGCCAATAGATTAGAGCTGTGCATTAAAAAAATTATGCATCACGACCAGATAGGCTTTATCACAGGGATGCAAGTCCTGTTTAACATGTGCAAATCCATAAGTGTAATTCACCATATTAGTAGAAGCAAAAACAGACCATATGATCCTCTCAATAGATGCAGGAAAAGCAGTTGATAAAATTTAGCATCCTTTTCTAACAAGAACACTTAAGAATATAGGTATAGGTGACACATTTCTTAAGCTGATTGAAGCCATCTCAAATATCATACTGAATGGAGTATAAATGAAAGCTTTTCCACTTAGAATAGGAACCGACAAGGTTGTTCTGTATCACCACTACTATTCAACATAGCACTGGAAGTTCTAGCTAATGCAATCAGGGAAGATAAGGATATAAGTGGCATGCAAAAAGAGGTCAAACTGCTCTTTGCCAACAATATGATCTTATACTTAGAAAACCCCAGGGATTCAACCACAAGACTTCTGAAAGTGATCAAGAAATACAGTAAGATGTCTGGGTATAAAATCAATGTCCACAAATCAGTAGCCTTTGTATATGCCAACAAGAGCCAATTTCAAGAAGCTAATCCCTTCATAGTAGCATCAAAGAAAAAGAAACACTAGGAATATACCTAACAAAAGAGGTGAAAGACCTCTACAAAGAGATTTATGAAACCCTAAGAAATAGCAGAAGACATTAACAAATGGAAGAACATACCATGCTCTTGGCTGAGAAGAATCAACATTATTAAAATGTCTATACTACCCAAAGCAACGTACAGATTCAATGCAATCCCCATTAAAATACCAACATCATACTTTGGAGAACTGAAAAAATAGACTTTATATGGAACCAGAAAAGAAAACTTCGTGTAGCCAAGGCAATTCTTAGTAACAAAAACAAAGCCAAAGGCATTCCTCTATCAGGCTTTAAGTTACATTACATGTCCATAGTGATCAAAGCATCATGGTGTTGGTACAAAAATAGAGACATAGCCATCTGGAACCAAATAGAAAATGAAGAGATGAAACCAGGGTCTTACAGCCATATGATCTGTGATAAACAAAACAAAAGCATATCCTGGGGGAAAGAACCCCTATTCAATAAATGGTCCTTGGAGAAACTGGATAACCACATGTAAAAGACCGAATTTGGACCTGCACCTTTTACTGCTTAAAAAAATTGACTCAAGATGGCTAAAAGATTAAAATCTAAGATATGACATGATAAAAATCCTAGAATAAAGTATGGGAAAAATTCTTGAGGATGTGAGCCTGGGAAAAGTTTTTATGAAGAAGACTTCAGCAGCAGTTACAACAACAAAAATAAACAAATGGAACTTAATTAAAATGAAAAGCTTTTGCACAGCTAAGGACACAATTCAGAATGGAAAAAAAAATTTTCATACTACAAGTCTGACAAAGGCTTGATAACTAGGATCTATGTTGAACTCAAATTAATCAATAAAAAATAGTAAACAATCTCATCTACCACTGGATAAGGTTTGTGTCTACACAAAGGAAGACAGAGGAATGCTAACGAACATCAAAAAATGCTCATTGTCCCTAATCATCAGAGAAATGCAAATCAAAACCACCCTAAGAATCAAAATCACTCAACCCCAATGAGAATAGCACACATCACAAAGTCCCAGAGTTGTAGATGCTGGTGCAGGTATGAAGAGGGACACTATTATATCTGCAGTGCTTCTTACCTTGAAAGCACTCACATGGGAGCTTACTGAACTTTCCCACCCAGGATAGATGCTGCTATTTACTGTCTTCTTTCCCTCAACAGGATGACATGTCTCAGGGCTGTGAGTGACCTCTGACTCTGCTGTAGATGCCCTGGCTCTCCCAGTGCTGCTGGGGACAGTGTATATGTATGGATGTAGTCTAGATCTGAGGAGTCACTACCAAGCCACGCCCTGGGACAGAAGATGAAATGGGTCCTGAAGAACTCTTTGCTCTCAAATAGACCCTCTAGAAGAGTGTTGAAAAGGAAGGCGATAGAAAGAAAATGGGGCATGAGTGTGTGTGCACACAGATGCTCCTCAGCACTGTATGAGCATCCCCAAGGAAGTGTCAGTTTTGGGATCCTTCAGGAGGAAATTTAAACATGGAGCCCAGAATGGATGCCTGCATTTATAAAGATTGTCTGATTCTTCCCAGCAGTGTCCCATTCCTATCCTTTGATGCTCATAGATGGATTTTGCATGTTGCCTGTAGACAGAAATATCCTAGGGGAGCTACTAAAAGCACATATGCACCCCAACTCTTGGTCTTCCAGCCTTTATTTTCTGTAATGGAATTTAAACCCTGACTTTTAGCTTCCAGAGGCTTGAGGAAGCTGTAACACAAAAGACTCTGGGAAGATCTAGTTGAACTTTCCTTTTTCTTGCATCTGAGCCCCTCCCACAACAAGGCTTCTGGGGTAGTACTTCATGAAGGAAGAGCATTTAAGAACACAAATACAGGTACAAAGTGGGCCCCAGAACTGGTCGCTAGAGCTGCATGCCTCCCGCGGGCAGTGGGTGGCTGCAGAGGAGGCCCCAGCTCCGGGCAGGCACAGAACTACTTGCTAGAGCCACACATGCCCTGTGGGCAGCGGTGGAGTAGTCCCCCACTCTGGGCAGGCCCAGAACTGCTTGCTAGAGTCAAGCAGCCCACGGGTGGCAAAGGAGATCCCAGCTCCAGGCTCCCACTCCTGGTGGGCCCAAAACTGTTTGCTAGAGCCATGTGCATCCCGTGGGCAGCAGTGGAGGAGTTCTTCGTTCCAGGCTCCCGAGCCAGGAGCGACTAGATCGGCTAGCTAGTGCCATGTGCGTCCAGCAGGTCGGGGTGGAGGAGTCCTCCACTCCCCATTCCCCTGCCCCCACGGTTGCCCCAGTGGGGGTGAACTAGAACTGATCCAGCTGCTGCTGTTCCCCTGCCCCATGGTTGCCCCATGGGGTGAACTAGGACTGATCTGGTCGTGCGCATGCCCTGCACCACCACTGCTGTTCTGGACTGATCCTGCTGCTGCCATTCTCCTGCCCCCCTGGCCACACTTGCAGGGCCTAACAAGGATTGATTCAGCTGCTGCCGTTCCCCTGCTCTGCCCCCATCCCGTTGCCCCAGTGGGCTGAAGTAGGACTAATTCGGCCTCTCTTGTGCTCTGCGCAGCCACTGTCATTCACCTGCACACTGGTAACCCTGGCAGGGCCAAAATAGGACTGATCTGGCTGCACAAGCGCCCTGCACCACTGCTGCAGTTCTCCTGCCTCCCTCCCCCGTCACCCTGATGGAGCCAAACTAGGATTGATCCAGCTGCTGCTGGTGTCCTGCCCCTTGGGCACCCTGGTAGGCCAAACAAGGTCTGATCCAGCTATGCATGCTCCCACACAGCTGCTGCCATTCCACTGTGCCCTGGTCTCCCCAGTGCCCGAGAACTGGGAGAAGGCGACAGACATGCCCTGTCTCTCTGGGCAACCAGAAGAAGCCACTGACTGAACAGTTCTGATAAGGTCTCCAAACAGGGTAAAGTCAGCATGGGATGGAATCAGTGGAAAAACTCTGGCAACTTGACTAACCAGAGTAGATCAACTCCCCCAAGGAAAAATGGGACAGATGCAATTGAAGACCCCATCCATAAACAGATGGCTGAGATCTCAGAAATCAAGTTCAGAATTTGGATAGCAAATAAGATTAACAGAATGGAAGAAAGCAGGGAATTAGAATTTCAAGAAATTATTCAAAAGATGTCTCAAGAATTCAACAATTTCAAAGATAAAATGATCAAAGATTTTGAAACACTGAGACAAGAGGTTGCAGCTCTCAAGGATCTGAAAGATACAGTGGAATCCCTCTTTAACAGAGTGGAACAGGCAGAAGAAAGGATCTCTGACTTTGAAGACAAAGCTTTTGAACAAGCCAGGAGCACAAAAGAAATGGAGAGCAAAAACGGATTTTTCTCTCAGAGAGCTCTCAGGTAATTCGAAGAAAACTAATATTCACCTTATGGGAGTCCCTGAAGGTGATGAAGTTGCTTCACAAAACACAGAGGCTCTTCTTCATGAAATTATGAAAGAGAACCTTCCAGATATGCCAAGAGATTCTGAAATTCAGATAGCAGATAGTTTCAGAACCCCAGCATGACTCAACCCAAACAAGACATCCCCCAGACACATCATAATTAACTTCACCAAAGTTAAGATGAAAGAGAAAATTCTGAGAGCAGTC
>NW_003852421.1:2030214-2031640 GCF_000181295.1 Otolemur garnettii | reverse complement strand
AAAGGATTAAAAATGTCTACTGGACTTTCATGCAACTTGATCCCAAAACTTTTACCAGGTTTATCAATAATTTTAATCAATGTGAATGGCTTAAATTGTCCTCTAAAGAGGCACAGATTGGCTGATTGGATACAGAAACTCAGACCAGACATCTGCTGTATTCAAGAACCATGCCTTACTTTTAAAAGATAAATATAGACTCAGGGTGAAGGGATGGTCATCTATATTCCAGGCAAATGGAAAGCAGAAAAAAGCAGGTGTTACAATTTTATTCAGAGATACAATAGGGTTTAAACCAACAAATGTAAGCAAAGATGAGGATGGCCACTTTATATTTGTTAAGGGTAATACTCAATATGATGAGATCTCAATTATCAATATCTACGTACCCAACCAGAATGCACCTCAATTTATAAGAGATACTCTAACAGGCATGAGCAACTTGATCTCTCCCAGCTCCATCATAGTAGATTTTAACACTCATTTGGCAGTGTTGGACAGATCTTCGAATAAGAACTTAGCAAAGAAAGTTTGAATTTAAATTTAACTATTCAACTTTTGGACCTAACAGACATCTACAGAACTTTTCACCCTAACAAAACTGAATACACATTTTCTCATCAGTTCATGGATCATATTCCAAAATTGATCATATCTTAGGTCATAAGTCTAACCTCAGTAAATTTAAAAGAATAGAAATTACTCCGTGCATCTTCTCAGACCATCATGGAATAAAAGTTGAACTCAGTAACAACAGGAATTTGCAGTCTTGTACAAAAATATGGAAGCTAAATAACCTTATGCTGAATGATAGATGTGTCAGAGACGAGATCAAGAAGGAAATTACCAAATTTTTAGAACAAAACAATAATGAAGACACAAGTTATCAGAACCTCTGGGATATCTGCAAAGGCAGTCCTAAGAGGGAAATTTATAGCATTGCAAGCCTTCCTCAAGAGAACGGAAAGAAAGGAAGTTAACAACTTAATGGGACATCTCAAGCAACTGGAAAAAGAAGAACTTTCCAACCCCAAATCTAGCAAAAGAAAAGAAATAACCAAAATTAGAGCAGAATTAAATGAAATTGAAAATAAAAGGATTATAGAACAGATCAATAAATCAAAAAGTTGGTTCTTTGAAAAGGTCAATAAAATAGATAAACCTTTCGCTAACCTAACCAAGAAAAAAAGAGTAAAATCTCTAATCTCATCAATCAGAAATAGTAAAGATGAAATAACAGCAGACCCTTTAGAAATTCAAAAAATCCTTAATGAACATTATAAGAAACTTTATTCCCAGAAATATGAAAATCTGAAGGAAATCACCCAATACTTGTAAGCATGCCACCTCCCAATACTCAGCCAGAATGAAGTGGAAATGTTGAACAGGCCTATATCAAGTTCTGAAATAGCATCAACTATACAAA
>NW_003852421.1:2024913-2027707 GCF_000181295.1 Otolemur garnettii | reverse complement strand
CCTATTATGAAATTAATTTATAGCTTTCATATGAAATCTATAACCTAATAACAACCTAAGTATATGGGGAGGGAGGAGAGAGAAGGGGGAGGAATGGGTGGCGGGAGGGTGATTGGAGGGATCACTTCTATGGTTTATCTTACAAGGGTACAAGTGAATCTTGTAGAATATAATTATCTTAACACAATAACTAAGAAAATGACATGAAAGCTATGTTAACCAGTTTGATGAAAATATTTCAAATTGTATATGAAAACACCACACTGTACCCCAGAATTGCATTAACATACATAGTTATCATTTAATTAAAAAAAAGAAAAGAAAACATGGAGTTGCTCCTTTGGCCACATATATGCGAATCTACAAGAAAGGTGATTTTGTAGACATCAAGGGAATGCATACTGTTCAAAAAGGCATGCCACACAGATGTTACTATGGCAAAATTGGAAGAGTCTACAATGTTACCCAGCATGCTGTTGGCATTGTTGTAAACAAACAAGTTAAGGGCAAGATTCCTGCCAAGAGGATTAATGTTTGTATTGAGCATATTAAGCACTCTAAGAGCTGAGATAGCTTCCTGAAATGTGTGAAGGAAAATGATCAGAAAGAGAAGGAAGCCAAAGAGAAAGGTACCTGGGTTCAACTGAAGCGTCAGCCTGCTCCACCCAGAGAGAACCATGGAGAACACTTTATGAGAAACAGTGGAGAGGAGCCTGAGCTCCTGAAACCCATTCCCTATGAATTCATGGCATAATAAGCATATAACATAGCACACAGGAGTACCAGTGGACCGGTGTTTTTAGGTCCCATGAGCTCATGGCATAATAAGTGTGCACCATAGGATAACCAGTAGACCCCATGTAACAGTGATATAGGGTGCTGGAACCTATTTACCATGAATTCAAAAGTCAATCAATGCTTTGTCACATTCAATGGCAAGGTGCCTCCCTGAGCTACTAGAACCTCTTCCCTATGAATTCATGGCATGGTAGATAAAAATAATAGCCTACTGCTGCTGCAAAAATGTTTTTCATTCATTCACTAAAAGTGTGATATTTTTCCCCCAAAGAAGTATTCAAGCAAATTTTAATGTGTTCTTAAAAAATAAAGTAAACAGAAATTTGGGATGGGGGAAGGGAACAGAAGGGGGAGGACCACACAGGAAGATATAAATTGTTGTCATGATTCAAATTTCCTTGCTGAGTGGATGATTCCTGGAGATTTATTACAGTATCTTAATAAATAAATGGCCATGTATGGGACCAACAATAAAAATGTGTCATAATCAATGATTGTGGTTATTCCAGTTCTGTACAATGGGACTGATGTCCATAAGGGAGTGGATGTCCTCGGTAGATAAGAGTTAATCAGGGATTTCCAGAAAACTCACTGGGATTACAGTAACAAGCAGAGCAGAGAGATGGCAGTACCACCCAGAAGGTGCCCAAAGAAGGCGGTAGCAGTGACTGCATTTTACAACTTCACTCTGGCTGGTCTGTTTATGGACAAGGCAGGAGACTAAGGGCTAGTATAGATAAAGATAACTATCAAAATCTGGGCTTGTCCCTGGGCAGTGAGGCAGAGCCAAGGTTTGGGACTGTGGCAGCCTGTTTGGCTCTCATCATCGGCCGGGGGCCTAGATGTCTTGAAGAGGGTTGTGGTGGGGCAGGTGTGGAGGGACACACATGGGCTGCCAGAAACCTGGGCTTGGTCTCCTCAGGACTCTCCTTCTATGGCTCCTTTATAGTCCTTTTTCCCATGGCTATCATCCTGCTCTAGCTGGGTCATATTGAAGGAATAATTTTGCTTTTCAATCTTATTTTTACCAAAGCCACTCTGTATATGATTTGTATAGCATCACGCTACTTGCCAAATGGGTAAAAACTTGTCTCGGCCAAGATGCTTTCTTTGCAGAGCCTATCTGTTAGGGATTGAATGTTTATATCCCCTCAAAATTTATATGCTGAAACCCTAACCCCACAATGGGATAATATTAGGAGGTGGGGTGTTTGAGAGGTAATTAGTTTAGATGAGGTCATGAGAGTGGAGCCTCCACAATGGGGTTAGTGTCATAAGAATATGAGATGAGAGCTGTCTTGGCCAAGTGTGGATACATCAAGAACACAGCCATTGAAAAGCCAAGAAGCGATCCCTCACCATGAACCCGATCATGCTGCTACTCAGCTTGTGGGACTTCCTAGTCTCCAGAACTGTAAGAAGTATATTTCTGTTGTTTAAGCCCCCGGCCTATGGTATTTTGTTATTGGCGGTCTGAGCTGACTGGGTCACCAACTCTGGTGAGCACAATCAGTGGTGACAGTGCAGCCTCTCATTCCACTAATGTTTCACTGGTTCACCCAACCACACCCATCCTTACCCCCAGGAATCAGGTTTTTCTAAATTAAGACAATTTTTTAAAGAACAGTTTTAACTATATGAAAAAAATAAGCAGCTAGCACAGCTTGCAAGACACACCCACCCACCTATTAACATATTAGTATAGTACCGATGTTACAATGGATGAACTGATACTTTCAGTTCCCTAATGTCCTTTTCCCATTTCAGGGTTCCATCCAGAATACTATATACACAGAGTCCTCCTGGCTAGATATTTTCTTAGACTCTCCTTGTTTTTGGTGACCTTGACAATTCTAAAGGATACTGATGGGGATTCTGGGAAGATGGCCGACTGGTAGCAACCCTGGTCAGAGGCTCCTGAACAAAGGAAGAAAAACTGGTTGGAATCAGAATCTATGAAGTCAAAGACGGGGAGCTGAGCCCAGAAAGAAGTTCG
>NW_003852421.1:2013546-2018296 GCF_000181295.1 Otolemur garnettii | reverse complement strand
TGATTTGTAGAATGGCCCTTTATTGGAACTCGACTGACATTTTTCTTATGATGACTACAGGGTTATGGGTTTGGGGGAAGAAGATCACAGAGGTAATATGCCATTGTCATCACATTATTTCAAGGGTACCTAATATAGTATGATTTCTGACTGTTGATGTTGGCCTTGGTTACCTGGCTGAAGCAGTTATCAGATTTCACCACTGTGAAGTGACTCTTCCCACCCCTTTCCTTACTGTTCTCTTTGGGAAGAAATCACCATGTGCAGTCCTTCCATAACAAGATTGTGGTTCCCCATTTTGGGGAGATAGATATGTAATTTATTTGAATTCTGCAGGGAAGATTTTTCTCTTCCTCCCTCATTAATTTATTCAATCATTTATGTCAGTATAGACCAATAGAACTGTTCCATCACCAGTATTCTCTGTGTGTGTGTGTGGTGGTGGTGGTGGTGGTGGTGGTGAGGACTCCCTTGACTTCTAGGCATGAACGATGCCTCAGGGTCATCTTGCACATTTCCTGCCTTAGCTCTAAAGGAGGAAATTTCTCCCAGGAGCCCTGGTTCCTTTTCTTGGAGAATGATGTTAGACACCCAGATCTGGATGCAAAGTGTGCTCATTGATAATGCGGTCAGGCAAGTGTAACCTGCTGTTGTCATGTAATGCTCCCTCTTAAACTCTCCACTCCAAGCACAGTGATCTTGCATTTCCTGTTATGCAACTTGGCTTTCCCATCTAGTCTTCCTCACCTCCAGCCCATCTCTAAGCTCTAAGCTCTAAGCTCTAAGCTCCAAGCTCTAAGCTCTAAGTCTTGAGGGCAGGTCAGTGAAGTTCCTGGAGGGGTGAGTGGGCACTCCTGTCTCCAGGGCTGTTTGGAACTTGACACTACATCAATACCTGGGGAGTCCTGTCGCTGAGGACTGAAAAAGCATCCAGCTGCTCCTTTCTTCCTCCTTCAGGCTGGGGATCCATCACCCAGTGGTGTTGTTTTAACATGTTTCTCTTTAATCTGTAAAATGCACACACACACACACACACACACAACTGAGGGGAAGTGATGTAAGGAGGGACTTACCTTAGGAGGTGTCTGGTGAAGCTGGAATTAAGATTTATTGCTATTAATTCTCTTGAATATTCCTCTGTTGACTCATTTTTTCAGACTATACCAGCCATTTAATACCATGTTTCAAATTAAAATACAAGTCTGATATAAAGGAGAGGTTGTAAAAGATTGAGTTGAGAAATGTCTATAAATAGGCAAATGAATAGATTTTCATGGAACAAGTGTCAAGAGGTTTCTGGGGGGAGAAAACCCCTACAAATTACCAAGGCAGTTTTCTTAGCTTTGAAGTAAGGGAGAAGTAACATAGCAACTGGCCAAAAGAGCTACACTAGTGGCCTGGCTTCTCAGGAGTTAAGATTATGCTCAGATTCTCAGAGGAACTTGGAAGCAGAGGGGCCAATGGAGGCATGGTCTTCAGAATCTAGCTTAGGGGAGAGAGTTTCTGTCTTGCATGCAAATTTACTTAACATTCACCTTCATGAAGAGGTCAAATTAAACTACTTAGTAGTTGGTAGTACTAAGGTAGGTGGTATTGAGACTGTGATCCACCCATCTCTGAGGAAATGACCAGAGTCTGAGGAGGATTATTTTCATCTCTTATAATGGGAGAGATAATGGTCTTGTTTTCCTACTGACCGGGGTTGGGTTTTCTCTCTCTTTCTGGTGTGTGACTTCTAAATCCAGGTGCCATTTTCACCATAAAGCTCCCTCAGGAGTGACCTAGGTCTGTTGTGGTGTTCATTGAGCTTGTGGTTTACACTCCATATGCTTCCTGGGGGGGGGCTGTGAGGACAGAAGGAATAGAGGACCCTTTGAGGAGAAGATATTTAGGAGGACTCTCCCTACCTAGACCTCATTAGCTCTGCCCTCAAGCTGAGGTAGACTTCTGCCTCCAAAAATGCAAATGACAGGCTGCAAGAGATGGATCCTCTGGTCAGCTGGGAGCCTTCCTCTGAGGGGAGCATCCGGGAACTTCCTGGTCTTGGCTGTCCTTCCTACCTCCCCTCCTCAGGTCTGGGCTGTAATACACAAGTTTGGGAAGGCATCATTTAACAGGACACTGGCTAGAACATCACAGGAGCCATTTTCCTCTACGGGTGAATGGATACTTTTCTCAGGAGATGCTCTAATTTATAGAAACAAGTGTTTGCTTAAATACAATAGAACTTCCGTAGTTTACCACCTCCTTACATTGACTGCCTCTGTAAGTTGACCTAATTTTCATAGACTGAAATGTACTACATATGTACTACATGTTCATATCAGTACAGTAGTCCTAGCTCCTTATGTGGACCACCTCTGTTTGTTGACCTGTTTGTTACAGCCCCTTGGGTGGTCAACTTACAGAGGTTCTACTGTATAACCCTGCACTGCACGTACAGCAGTTCATGCATTGTGTCTATAGAGTGACTTCCCTTATTTTAGGATTGGGAGGCTCCTAGAAAGGTGGTTGGACTTGGGGCAGTGTTTTTCTTTGTTCATGTTAGGGCACAGAGAAGGGAGTGACAATGGCAGCCTGACAGGAAGGCACTGCAGAAATCCGCCAGTCACTTGGACACCATCAGCAGAGAAAGCCTCAGCAAGAAAGGTGGAAATGTCAGGAAGTTCAGGGGCTGGAAATCCTGGCCGTCATTCTCTCATCATGTGTGAGGTCTTTCCGAGGAGAACGTAGGCATAGAGGAAAAAAATATATATTCCTGCAGAATTTATTTCCTTCAAATAATGAGAAAAGTTGCGGCCCTTTTCTTTCATTTACGAAGAGCTGACATTGGGGCTCTCATGTCACATTCTGCAAATCTTAGTGACTCCTGGCTGTTAGGCCACGCTGCCTGGTAGAGGCTTCTGGGTGACAGACCCAGCTAAGATTGGGAGGCCTGAAAATGTAGGGCAGTCTCTTGGATCTATAAGCAGCTGGAGTTGTGTTTCTCTTAGGCTCCTAATGGGCCTGCATCTCTTTATTCTTGAGGAAAGTTGTGGGCATATAACATAAGTCTACAAGGTTCATCCATGTTGCAGCATGTGTCAGGATTTTCTTCCTTTTAAAGAAATACATGTATTCCATTGTATGGATACAGAGTTTTGTAGTCCCAGCCCTTGGCAAGCATGTAGTAACTCACTCTTTCTTTCTTTCTTTCTTTCTTTCTTTCTTTCTTTTTTCTTTCTTTCTTTTTTTTTTTTTTTTTTTTGAGACAGAGCCTCAAGTTATCCCCCTGGGTAGAGTGCCATGGCATCATAGCTCACAGCAACCTCCAACTCCTGGGCTCAAGCGAGTCTCCTGCCTCAGCCTCCCAAGTTGCTGGGACCACAGGCCCCTGCCACAACGCCTGGCTATTTTTTTTTTTTTTTTGGTTGCAGCCATCATTGTTGTTTGGCGACCCAGGCTGGATTCGAACCCACCACCTTAGGTGTATGTGGCTGGTGCCTTAGCCACTTGAGCCACAGGCACCAAGCCGTAACTGTTTCTTGAATGAATAAATGAATGAGGGATGTGTACTTGGGAGGCTGTGGCATGCCTGAGCTAGTTTCTGTCATTCAGGTGATTGCCCAGGAAAAGACAACAGTCACCAACATAAGTTTTCAGGTTTTTGATTTTCACAGATGAAAAAAATCAGTATGTGCACCCTGAGTGACATCAATATCACAAAAATCTCCTAATACTAAAAATAATGACGTCAAAGCTGAAACAAAATCTGTGAGGTTTTACTTTCTATACCTAGGCTTAAGCCACTCTGCAAAGGGAAACCAGGCAGAAGAGGCTCACGCCTCAATCTCCTGCAACTCTCTTCCCATGTCTTCCCTCACACCCGCCAGCCATACCGCCTCTCTACACTTTGTGCAAACATCTCCATTTCAATAGTCAGAGCTTGGTGAAAGTTGCCCATTGGCATAAAACACCAATCCTTTTGGAATGCTTTTGTTCTTAGAGCTATCTGGGGATTGGCTGAAAGTATTTGCATAACCTTTTTCTACTTTGATATAGAACATTTTATCTTGTAAAAAATATTAAATAAAATTTTTTAAAGACAGCCTCTGACTCTGATGCTGAGGTTTTAGTGCAGTGGCACAACCACAGCTCACTGCAACTTCAAACTCTGGGCCTTAAATGATCCTCCCAGCTTGGCCTCCTAAAGTGCTGGGATTACAGCCATGAACCACTTCACCTGGCCATTTTTATATTATTTAATTGACAAGTATTGTATATTTATGGTGTATAGCATGATGTTTTGGTATATGTATATATTTTGGAATGGGTAAATCAAGAAATTAAACATGTACATTACCTCACATACTTTTCTTTTGTGGTGAGATTACATAAAATCTTCTTGTGGCAATTTAAAAGTATATAATACATTGTAATTATCTACCGTCACCAGGATGTACAGCAGATCTCTTGAACTTATTCCTGCTGTCCAACTGAAAATTTGTGTGTGCCCAGTATTTCCACCCTCCAGCCTCTGGTAACCACTGTTTTACTCCATTTCTATGAGTTCAGCATTTTTAGATTCCACATGTGAGTGAGATCATTTATTTTTCTGTGCCTAACTTATTTCACTTGACGTCTGCCAAATTCATCTGTGTTGTCACAAATGATACAATTTTCTTCTTCTTAGAGGATGAGTAGTAAATGTATATGTAAATGTATATCCATTAAATGTATATGCACCACATTTTCTTTCCTTTTTTTTTTT
>NW_003852421.1:1999284-2012508 GCF_000181295.1 Otolemur garnettii | reverse complement strand
TTTGAACCCCTTGGGGCTAGTGCCCTACCCACTGAGCCACAGGTGCCGCCCTATAGTAGATTTTTAAAACAAATCGCATGATGCTTCCAGCTTTACTTTTCTTTTTGCTCAGGATTGCTTTGGCTATTCAGGGTCTTTTGAGGTTCCATACAAATTTTAGGATTGTTTTGCATATTCAAAAGGCACTGAAATTTTGAAAGGGATTGTACTGAATCTGTAGATAACCTTAGGTAGTATGGACATTTTAATAACATTGATTCTTCCAATCAGTGAACACCAGATATCTTGCCATTTATTTGTTTCTTCTTCAGTTTTCATCAGTGTTTTATAGTTTTCAGGGTATAGCTCTCTCATTTCTTTTGTTAAATTTATTCCTAAGTATTTTAATTTTGTGGTAGCTGGTATAAATGTGATTGTTTTCTTGGTTTCTTTTTTGGATAGTTCTTTGTTAGTGGATAGAAATGCCACATTTTTGTATGTACATTTTATACCGTATAACTTTACTAAATTCGTACATTAATTGTAACAATGTTTTGGTGGGGTCTTTAGGGTTTTCTATATATAACTTCATGTCATCTGCAGTCAGAGGCAATTTAACCTTTTCCTGTCTAATTTGGATGTCTTTTATTTCTTTTTCTTGCCTAATAGCTCTGCTTGAGACTTCCAGTACAAGTGATGAAAGTGGGCATCCTTGTCTTGCTCCTGATCTTAGAGAAAAAGCTTTCAACTTTTCATCCTTGAGTATGAAGTTAGCTGTGGATTTGTGATAAAAGCCTTTATTACTAATGTACATATCTTTTGCACCTAATTTGTTGAAAGTTCTTATCATGAACGGATGTTGAATTTTGTCAGATGCCTTGTCTTTACCTATTGAGATGGTCATATGGTTTTTGTCCTTCATTCTATTAATATGGTATATCACATTTAGTGACTTGCATATGTTGAACCATGCTTATGTTCCAGGGATAAATTCTGCTTGATTATGGTAAATGATTTTTTTTTTCTAAATATCACCTTTACTGGGTCATGAATGAGTCTTTGTATGTGCTCTTGAATTTGGTTTGCTAGTATTTTATTGAGGATATTTACGTCTGTGTTCAGTAGGGATATTGGCCTTTAATTTTCTTTCCTTGTAGTGTCTTTGTCTGGCTTTGGTATCAGGGTAATGATGGCTTCATAAAACAAAATATTTCATCGTTTTCAGGAAAAAAATCTTTTTTAAATTAAAAACATCATTGCCTTTTTGCCCCAAGTAGTGACTGCGGGGATGAAATTATGAATTAAATGGAGCTGATGTCATGATCATGCTCACAGGTGCTTCTGGAATTTAACATCTTATTTAGTAGACAATTCACTGTTTCTGTACTGCACACACTTGCTTTCACTCAGAAGGCCAGGATGTGATTTCAAAACCTCAACACAGACCCAGTCAGCTATGGATCCAAGAGGGGCTAACTCTGGACGCTGTGGTCCCCTGGGCCTCCCCAGATGCCAGAGAGAGAATGAGAGATGAGCAGCCTTTGGCCTTGATTCTAGATGCTAGGCAGCAGCCCTCAGATCTTAAAGGGAGAAACTGCTGGCCCCAGAATTTACTTGTCCTGGAGAAGTTTGGTTTGGGGATGCTGAATGTCTTCTTGGACTTTTTTCTGCACGCTTGTGTTGATCCACACATGATGAATTCTGAGGGATGCCTTCAATATAAGGAGATTAAAATATCAGGTATGAGAAAGCACTAAGCACCCATGTGCATTTACTCTTTTAGTTATACCAAGGACCCCATGAGGTAGGGGCACAAATTCTCTCTTTTCAGCAAGTCTGTGCATTGAGCTTCTCTCTAGCTTTCAGTTCCTGCAGCCATAGTTTGAAGTCAATGCATCCTCACTGGAACACTACATCATGTCCTTTAGCTCTGGGACATCACTCCAAAGAGTCTGACCCCATCTCGTGTGTGGTTGGCTGTGCCAAGATGGAAACCTTTGCTGTGGACATAGCAGGGACTGCACCTCAACCTGATAGTTGACACTCACATCATGCAGATGACGCACAGATGGCAGAGTAAACAAAGCAGAGAGTATGTGTTCCTGGCAATAAGTGACTCAGAGAGAGTGGCCATAGGAAAACATGGCTATACTGATTGCACAGGATTCGAAAGAAGGAAGGAGTGTGCTGGCAGGAAGGGCAGGGGGATGAAAGGCATGCAGAGGGGCTGGCCTCGGCTCAGGGTAGGGCCTCTAGGCTTCCTCAGGGTGACAGCAGAGCCACCTGGCTGGCAGGACAGAGTGAAGGTTGTGCCCCATCCTGGATCCCAGCCCAGAAGGAACATGTCACACCTACCCTTTGTAAGTGGCGCATGGGCACCTTGGCCCCTTGCATCTCTCTGGGAGTGAAATAAGCAAATTTCCTTGCTGGAAATGATCTTCTAATGGCCACTGTGTGCTGGTGTCAGCAATAACCAGACAGGATGGCGACTCCTGCCAAAGGCCAGATCCCAGAACAAGTTTGTAGAGAAAGGAACTTCATGTATCTTGAGTCTCTCTCCATATAGAAAGTGGAGGGAGGAAAGGGAACCCTTTACAGTATCTAGAAATATCTGAGCTAAATTTATGGGTAAAAATTCCTTTCACAAAATGCTATTTTTCAAAAGGAAATAGGATGTGTACTTTTCATCAAGATGAGGGTATTTCACAGCACTTTGGACGTTCATAAACACTTTCTTGCTTTCATTTAGCCCCGGAAGCTAAAAAAGAGACAGAACTGATTGAATCTGCCTAACTTATTGTTCCTGAAAGATAGCAGACAGCAAGTTTCTGCTTGGCATAAATCCAAGACCTGTGTGATTAAATAGTACACAACCACGTGGAGCCAGCAGAAAAAGGAATTGGTTCTAACTAGTGCACTTTGGGCTAAGGGTTAGCTGATGGGCTCCGCTCCCCATCTAGGGCCCCCAGCAGTAGCCTTAGGACTTTCAAATGTGGCCACTGTCTGCCCCAGGCAAGTTCAAAAAAAAAAAAAATTTAAAGAAGTCCAAATCTTATATAAAAACAAGTCTCAGGTCCAGCTGGAAGGGGGGTCCTGCCAGAGAAGGAAAACATCAATTTAAATATTTGATTTGTATCCAAATCCATTCCATCAAAGACCTGGCACTCAGAACAGTCCCATCTGAGAGAGAACACAGACATTTCTAGTATGCCTGAAAAGCAGCCTCAGCCCTCCAGGCCAGCAGAGCCAAAAGCCATACCTGGCTCTGAGCTTCGGGCATCAGATTACCCAGTCCCAGAATGCCGTGTGTGGTCAAGTCCTGCTGAAACTGGAGCTGCCCCCAGCTGCCGGTTTGTTTGCAGGCTGTGGGGCCTCTGCAGCCAAATAGCACCTGAGGCTGTGAGAGGTGGGCTGGGTACTGGGGCCGGGAGGGCTGAAGAGCAGCCCTCAGCTCAAGCTTCCCTGTGGCTTTCTGGATCTTTCACTGGCAGATTTTCAAGTACTCTGGCCAAAACCCAAGACAACCAGTGAATAACCAGCTGCAGTTTGCAAAGCCATTCCACTTTACAACTGCTGTTTTCATTCAGAATTCTGGAGTCCCAGAGCCCCTCCTCCTCCTAACAGTGGGTTTGTTTTTTCAGAGTCTTCCGACTTGCAAGGAACACTGGAAGGATACACCAGAGATGGAGATGAGCAGCCTCTTCAGGGAGGCCCCAGATCACAGCACTGCCCCACGCTCGCCTGTCTACCTAGAAGGCAAGACACCGTCTGTGAGAAAGCAAAGCCTGACAACTACAAAGTAATAACACAGACACATCTCCCGCCTTCCCATGCATATTACAGGAGCCCCATTTAATGTCAGTTGACTTTATTTATTTTTATTTATTTATTTTGAGACAGTCTCACTTTGTCACCCTCAGTAGAGTTCCATGGCATCACAGATCACAGCAACCTCGTACTCTAGGGCTCAGGAGATTCCTTGACTCAGCCTTCCAAGTAGCTGGGACTACAGGAACCCACCACAACGACTGGCTATAGTTTTTTTAAGGGATGAGTTCTTGCTCTTGCTCAGTCCAGTCTCAAACTCCTGAGCTCGACTAATCCATCCACCTTGGCCTCCCAGAATGCTGAAATTACGAGCCATAGTGCCCGGCCTCCTCCTCACACTTTTAAAACCACACTTGCTGATCAAGAACATTGGAGACCCTTTTGTCTGCAATACCCAAACACGCATGTTAAGGAGAAAAACAAACTGTAGAAATCTTTAAAACAAGCTCACACTTGCAGTCCCAGCGCTCTGGGAGGCTGAGGCAGGTGGATCACCGGAGCTTAGGAGTTCGAGAGCAGCCTGAGGTGGAGCAAGACCCCCATCTCTAAAAATGAGAGGTCAAAGACCGAAGATAAAAACTATTCCGAGACAGGAGATGAAAGGAAAACAGAATGCAGGTTCTGTTTGGGCAATAGCGTCCTTTATTCCACCCCGATGAGGGTGAGCTGAGTTTGAGAAAGAAGTCAGCGCATGGTAATGGTAGGCAGGGGTTGTCAAGGTCAGAAAGGCAGGGGGGTGGCCCATTCAGCTTCCTCAGGTGGGACATCTGTGGGAAAGGACAGAGGATTGACATATTGACCTTCCAGGGTGGGACATGGGATGGAAGGGTAGGGGTTGATCCATTTAGGTGGATCTGCTCTATTTGGGCAGGATTCCTACATTTGACTCTATCAAAAAAATAGCTGGGCATTGCAGCAGGCTCCTGTAGTCCCATCTCCCAGGGAGGCTGAGATAAGAGAATTGCTTGGGCCAAAGAGTTTGAGGTTGCTGTGAGCTGTGGCGCCATAGCACTCTACTGAGAGTGACAAAGTGAGACTTTGTCTTGGAAAAAAAAAAGATATTTATTTAAATTGTGGTGAAATGTACACACATAAAATTTACTATTTCAACTATTTCTAAGGGGTAGAACAGTTCAATGGCATTAAGTTCACGCACCTTGCTGTGCAGCCATCAGCACCATCCATCTCCAGAACTTCATTTTCCCAAACTAAGACTCTGTCCCCACTAAACACTAACTCCCCTCTTCTTCCCACTCCTCAGTCCATTATCTTTAAAAATGACTGACCACTCTAGGGACCTGGAAGTGGAACGAAATTTTAAAAAATGTTTTTTAATTCAAGGAGAGAATAATTAACTAATTCCATAGATTTAACATTTCTGTTTTATGAAGTCATAGTGACAAAACCTCTGGTGTTCTCCCAGGGTGATCAGCTTTGCTTTGGTCTCTTGGGAAGGTCACCACTCCTAAGGAGTAGGAGTCAAGGTGTGTCAGGGTTTGAAACAGTCTCGGAGCAGGTTCCCTGGCTCAGCATGCTGGGTAGACCCCAGGTGGACCCTGAGGGGATACACATGCTCAGCCAGTGACGGCAACTCTGTAACTCTGACCTTTACCCTGTCCCTCCCTCAGTCCATGTGTCCCTTCAGCCTGTCCCCTGCGCAGGCGTCTCCTGAGCCAGGAGGCACTTCTTCATCTACTCTGTATCAGCTCTCAGGCTGCCCCTTGTCTCCCCTGCTCTCGTTGGGCACATCAGTGAATTCCTAATGGCCACATCCAGGAGGTCTGTTATGGATTGAATTGTGTCCTTCTCACAAAATTCATGTGCTCAAGTCCTAACCTCCAGCACCTCAGAATGTGACTATCTTTGGAGAGAAGGTATTTATAGAGGTGATTAAGACAAGGCAAGGCAGGCCCTAATCCAATATAATTAGTGTCCTCATGAAAAGAGGAAATTTGGACACAGACTGAGTGACCACGTGAAGATATAGTGAGAGCTGGCTGTCTGTAAGCCAACAGAGTAGTCTTGGGAGAAGCCAACCCTGCCAAGACTTTGAGCTTGGACTTCCAGCCTCCACAACTGTGAGACATTGAACTTGTGTTGTTTAACTCACCCAACCTGTGGGATGTTTTCATGGCAGTCCACTAACACAGACTGACATGAGGCCATTTGTAGTCTTGTCCACTTTTTTTTGAGACAGAGTCCCACTATGTTGCCCTTGGTCGAATGCCATGGCGCCACAGCTCACAACAACCTCAAACTCCTGGGCCCAAGTGATTCTCTGGCCTCAGCCTCCCAAGTAGCTGAGACCACAGGTGCCTGCCTCAATGCCCAGCTATTTCTTTTTTTGTTGCAGTTGTCATTGTTGCTTAGCTGGCCTGGGCCAAGTTCTAACCCGACACCCTCCTTGTATGTGGCTGGCGCCATAACCACAGTGCTACGGGCGCCAAGCCAAGGTCCTGTCCTCTTGTCCTCTACTGGGCACCATGCTGTCCCAGGTTTCTCAGAGTCACACTATTGCCTCTGAAGCCCCAGCATGACTCTTCCCTTCTTGCATAATGATCTCTGAACCACCCTGATTCGTATGTGCCTGTTAAAATGATTCCCCAAAGTGTACTTTTAGTATTATTTTCAGTTTTTTTTTTTTTTGGATTATTTAAGAAGTAATTGCACCCAAGTATGCAAACACACAATTTATCTATATTTATTTATAGAAACTCTTAACTTTTCAGTTATGTTTTTCAGAAATAGTGCTTTCAGCTGTAAAATTTACAAATTGCTAGCTCAAGTTATTTGCAAAGTTGAAACATACAGAAGAAAAGAAATTGGGAGTTTTTTTCTTTAATGACTGCAAAAATTATTCTAAGGCCTTAAGTGGATTCTCATTTTATTTACTAAAGTAATGGAGTACAAACTGCAATCAAGTTTATTTACATTGTTAAGTGAGGAGCAGCTCCAGAACCATAGAGGGAAACTATATTAGACCTCCCTATTCTCCAAATATTTTCAACTATCCATCAAGGACACTTTCACAGATATTTCCCTTTGGTTTAAAAAGCCAAAATGTTTACTTTCTTTATCTTCCAGTGAAAGCTCTAAAATAGAAATTTATTTTTACCACGATTTTATGTTTGCAATGATTAAAATATCAAAACTATGGAGTGCCTACCCTACTTAATCACTATTGGTACATTACACCTTGTATAAATTGGTTCGTGTATAATATTTCATTTTAGAAAAACAATGGGCATTTCCCCCCACTTTGCAGATGCAGAAACTGAGTCTCAAAGAGACTCCTTAATGAGCTGAGGGTCACTCAAGTGATTACTCCCAGAATTTCAGTTGAGAGCAGCTTCACTCTAAAGCTCAAGGTCAAGCTCATAACAACTGAAATACTTTAGCTCTTGTGCTGCATATTATTGGAGAGATACCAATGGAATGGGTTCAGATTTTGATATCTGAATCCTCCTCCACTTTGGCATGCACCTCTAGAAAATGATTCCTCAAAGTATACTTTTAGTATTTTTTCAGTTTTGTCTAGATTTTTTAAAAAAGCAATAGCACACAAGTATGCAAATACACAATTTATTTACACTCATACATAGAAACTGCTAAACTTTTTTTTTCTTTTTCTTTTTTTTTTTATTGAATGAATGGTAACTATGTACATTAATGCACTTCTGGGGTAGAGTGTGGGGTTTTCACACACAATCCGAAACACTTCCATCAAACTGGTTAACATAGCCTTCATGTCATTTCTTAGTTATTATTTTAAAACGTTCACATTCTGCTCTTAGAAAGATTCACTTGTACCCTTGTAAGATAAACCTCAGAAGTGATCCCTCCAATCCCCCTCCCTCCACCCATTCCCCCCTCCCCTAAACTTTTCAATCGTGTTTTTCAGAAATAGTTCTTTCAGCTTCAAAATTTGCACATTGCTAGCTCAAGTTATCTGCAAAGTTGAAAGTATACAGAAGACAACAAATTGGGGGATTCTTATAAAAAAAAATGACTGCAAAAATTGTTCTTGGACCTAAAGTTGATTCTCGTTTTATTTACTAATGTGATGGTGCCCAAGTATAATGATGTTTGTTTATGTTGTTTAGTTTGAAAGTAGTTCCTGAGTCAAAGAGGGAAACCATATTACACCTCCCTATACTCCAGATATTTTTAGGTATCCACCAATGACATTTCCAGACAATTTCCCTTTGGTGTAGGAAATCAAAATGTTTACTTTCTTCATCCTCAGGTCAAGTTTCCAAAAGACAAATCTAATTTATTTTTACTATTATTTTAAATTTACAATGATTTTATGTTTACCATGATTAAAATATTAAAAATATGGAATGGCGTCAGTGCCTGGAGCTCAGTGGTTAGACGCTGGCCACATATACCAGGCTGGTCAGTTTAAACCCAGTCTGTGCCTACTAAAAACAATGACAACTGCAACAAAAAAATAGCCCAGTGTTGTGGCAGGCACCTGTAGTCCCAGCAACTTGGGAGGCTGAGGCAAGAGAATCACTTAAGCCCAAGAGTTTGAGGTTGCTGTGAGCTGTGACGATACAGCACTCTACCAAGGGCAACATAGTGAGGCTCTGTCTGAAAAAAAAATGGAGTGCATACTTAATAATCACTATTGGTACATTAGAGACTGTATAAATTGGCTCATGGGTAATTCTTTATTTTAAACAAACAGTAGGAATTTTTTCCCTTTATAGATGAAAAAACTGAGACTCAAAGAGATTCCTCTACATGCTGGAGGTAACACAAGTGATTGCTGCCAGAATTTAAAACAAGTGCTGTTCCACTCTAAAGCTCAAGCTCAAGGTCAGGAAACAACTATAATTCTTGTCTCTGAACACCCCCCATTGGTATGCACCTGTTGAATATGACTTTTCAAAGTATACTGTCATGACTATTTCAAGTTTTTCTGGATTATTTCAAAAATAATTGCACCTGCATGTGCAAATGCACAATATCTACATACTCATATGTAGGAACTCTGGTACGTTTCAATCATGTCTTCCAGAAATAATGCTTTTAGCTTTAGAATTTACACATTGTTAGGTCAAGTTATTTACAAAGTTGAAAGTAGACAACAAAGAAGAAAACTATCAGATTTCTAGAAAAAATGATGACAAATACTGTTCTCAGACCAAAGTTGATTCTCCGTTTATTTACTAGCGGGATGTCAATCAAGTGCAATGGTGCTCATCTATATTGTTTAGTTTGAAAGTAGTTTCTGAGCCAAAGAAGGAGACTATGTTACAGTTCCCTAGATTCCCAATCTTTTCAACGATCAACCAATAACATTTCCGGACACATTTCCTATTGGCTTATGAAATCAAAATGTTTAATTTCTTTATCCTCAAGTCAAGTACCAAAAAGAGGAATTTATTTTATTTGTACCCTAATTTCATGTTTACATTGATGTTACGTTTACCATAATTAAAATATTAAAAATATGGAACGCATGCTTAATGATCACTGTTGATTGGTACATCAGACATTATATAAATTGGCTCAAGTGAAACTTTGGAGAAACAGTGGGCATTTTCCCCCAACTTTATAGATGAACAAAGTGAGACTGAATGAGATCCCTCAACATGCTGAAAGTGACGCAGCTGATTACAGCCTGAATTTCCACCATGAGCAGTGTTACTTAAAATCTCAGCTTAAGCTCATAAGCACTGAAATAGTATTTTACTTACTCTCTGCATTATTGGTTGCCTACCATTGGGGGAACGGAGATCTTTCTTGGTATGCTTCTGTTAAAATGATTCTCTAAAGCCTAATTTTACTATCTTTTCTGTGTTTTTATTTTCTGGATTATTTAAAAAATTATTGCATGCAACTATGCAAATACACAATTTATCTATACTGAAATATAGGAACTCCTAGACAATTCAGTCAGTTTTTTCAGAAATAGTTCTCTTAGCTTTAAATTTTATAGATTACTAGTTCAGATTATTTTCAAATTTGAAAGTATACAGAAGAAAACAAATTGGGAGGCTTTTTTTTTTTAATGACCACAAAAATTGTTCTAAGGGTTAAAGGCTATTCCCATTTTATTTACTAAACTAAAGAAGTTTGAACTTTATGTTTGAAACTTCCATAAAGTTTATTTACATTGTTCATCTTGGAAGTAGTTCTTGAGCCATAGAGGGAAACTACTCTGATGTGACGAGTCCTCTTTGGCCACAGCAATCTTTGGACATCTGTCTCACTGTCCTGGCACTACCAACACACTCACCCCCCTCCACTCTCTGCATCTCAGGCAGACACATCTTACTGCTTGCCAGACATTTGCTCTGAACTATTCTGCAGGTACCTCCAACTTAGCTGGGTCAAAATAGACCTCATGGCTCTCGTCCACCATACCCAATTTCCTTCTGCTTGCCCCGTTTTCAGTCGTATCAGTTCTCTTACTGCAAACACCAAACCTGGGAGCCATCACTGACTCCTCTTTTCTTCAACTCTAACCAAATACCAAGTTTTTCTGATTTTACTTTAAAGGCATTCAGTGGTTCTCTGACACTGAAATTCTAGTTCATTAACGAGCTAGAACACAAGGTGGTACACAAGGCCTTCCAAGATTCCTCTCCGCCATTCTATGCCTCACACTCTGTCCCATCTTGAGGACCATACTGCCCCACAGCATTAGGACTTTGTCAAGTTGTGCCTGAGGCTGGAAAGTGTCCTCCTTTTCAGCCATATCTTTCGAACTGTTTATCCTTAAGAGCCAGGTTAGGTTTTCCCTGCTCCAAGAAAGCACCCCTGAATTCCCAGGCTGGGTTGGGTGCCCTTATTGATGCTTCCAGCACATTGTGGGTGCCCTCATCATCACTACCTTCAGGTAACAAAATTGTGTCCTGAGCAGTGGTTGTGCTGGTCACATTTCTAACTACTTTGTATATTCGATCTAATTTTATTCTTACAACAGTGAGGGAGGTACTGTTTTGTCCCAGTCCATAGATGAAGAGACAGAGGCACAGAGGGTGGGAGGTACTGTTTTATCCAAGTTCACAGATGAGGAAGCAAAAGCACAGAGAGGTTAAGCAACATGTCACAGCATTTGGATCGTGACCTTCTATTGTAATTTCCAGCTCATGTATCTTATAGAGCTGCTATAGTCTGAATATTTGTGTCTTCCCTCTAAATTCACATGATGAAACCTAATGATCAGATCATTCCTAATGATATTAGGAACTGGGACCTTCGGGAGGTGATTAGGGCATGAGGATGGAGCCCTCGTGAATGGGATTAGTGCCACTTCCAGAGAGCTCCTTTGATGTTTCCAACATTTGAGGACACACTCAGAAGGCACCATCTGTAGACCAGAATGTGGACCCTCACTGGCTGTTGAATCTGCCAGTGCCTTGATCTTGGACTTCCATCTACCAGAACTGTAAGAAATAAACTTCTGTTGTTTATAAGCCACCCTGCCTATGGTATTTTGCCATAGCAGCCCAAACGGACTAAGACATTGCCCTTGAGAATAAAAGTCATATATAATTTATTTTTGGATCCCCAAGGCTTAGCGTAAGGAGTATGATAAGGAAGATTCTATTCTATTCTGTTCAGTTTCCACTGTGGAACTGAACAGAATAGAATAGAACCTTTCACCAGGCCAGTTGGCCTGGAGAAAGCAAGAAAATTCAACCTCCTGGTGTCAGCTCTTGCCACAAGTCCAGCAGTATGCTCAGTCAGAATGGGTCCACATGGGATCTGACTGTAAGAACGGAATTCTCCTACACATAAAAAATATCTTTACTATTTGCTCAATCGACAAATTTTTTTAGTGGAAAGAAGATCTTTGTTACATAAGTAAAAGTAAAGTTTCGAAAGAAAATACAGTTACCTAGTATGACTTGGAAAAAAGAGAGAGGGAGAGAGAAAATATGGCCAGTCCCCACCTTTCTCTCCTCGGCATTTTGCAATTTATCCATTGATCAACGTATTGGTTTGAAGACTTTCTCTTTATTAATTTATTCCAGAATCCATAGTGCTCATTGTTCTTTTTATAATCGCGAAGAGTGTAAGCAGTGTTGAGAGGCATATATGTAAATGTTGTTACGACGGGGAAACCAGTCTACTGAGAGCTTTCCTACTTTTTATAATACCATTTTATTTAGAACAAAATGAGTAAAAGCAAATGATAATTAGGAGTTCATTTTATTTTATTTATTTTTATTATTTTTGAGACAGATCCTCAAGATGTCATACTGGATAGAGTACCATGGCATCACAGCTCATAGCAACCTCCAACTCCTGGGCTTAAACGATTCTCTTGCTTCAGCCTCCCAAGTAGCTGGGACCACAGGCGTCCACCACAAAGCCTGGCTATTTTTTGGTTGTAGTTGTCATTGTTGTGTGGCAGGCCCAGGCTGGATTCGAATCCACCAGCTCTGGTGTATATGGCTGGCGCCTTAGCCACTTGAGCTACAGGCTCCGAGCCTATTTTTATTTTTTTGAGACAGAGTCTCACTATGTTGCCCTTGGTAGAGTGCCATGGCATCACAGCTCACAGCAACCTCAAACTCTGGGCTTAAGCAATTCTCCTGCCTCAGGTTCCCAAGTGACTGGGACTACAGGCACCCACCACAACACCCAGCTATTTTTTGTTGCAGTTGTCATTGACAGGCTGTCAAACCAACCTGTCAAATCCAGACTGGATTCAAACCCGCCACCCTTGGTATATGTGGCTGGCTCCATAACCACTGTGCTACAGGCACTGAGCCTAGGAGTTTGTTTTAAAATATAATGCTTCTTAATCAGTAGGTGTTTTTATGTGGAGTGCAGATTGTGAGGTGGCAAGACCCCCACAGCCCTGCAGGTACATTCAAGGAATGACTCCCAAACTGCTTCTCCTCCCTTCCCCAAACTATAGTTTTTTCTCCTTGCTCCCTGTGCCCGAAGTCAAGTAGCTTCTGTATATCTTTTTATTTTTGCAGTTTTTGGCCGGGGCCAGGTTTGAACCCGCCACCTCTGGTATATGGGGCCAGTGCCCTACCCTTTTGAGTCACAGGCACACCCCACAGTCCCCCACTTCTGTATATCTTTTGCCTAAAAGCACATAGCCTTCTCTCCCTAAAGTTAACCTTTACCCTATGTGCTATTACTTCCCCCTTGACCTGGTAAGATAAAAATGTTCCCACTCGCTTTCCCTGCTGATTTGCAACGTCGTTAGTATAGCAATCTAGTTTAGGTACTATATTCCTAAAGCTATTCACACGGTTAGGTGCTGGCTGCAGTCATCAGCTGTGTCAGACCTCCTGCCCCATCCCTATCTCTTGTGTGACCTTTGTCTCTTGTGTGTCTTATTTTCTCTTTCCCCACCATTCCCACTCTGGTTTGTTTACTCTTCATGCTGGCTTGTGAAACTTTTAAAAATAAATTATTTAAAATTTTTTTTTTTTT
>NW_003852421.1:1997784-1998970 GCF_000181295.1 Otolemur garnettii | reverse complement strand
TGTGGAGACAGGGTCTCTCTACATTGCTCAAGCTGGTCTCACACTCCTGGCCTCAATCAGTCCTCCTGCCTCTGCCTCTCAAAGTGCTAGGATTACAGGCATTAGCCACTAGGCCCAGCCAATAAATTATTTTTTTTTAAATTGAACATATGTTATACAGAAAAACTACATCTTGATGAATTGTTACAAAGTGAACACATCGAGGACACCAGACCCCAAATCAAGATATAGAATACAGGTTGGGTGCAGTGTTTCATGCACGTAGCCCCAGTAGTTTGGGAGGCCTAACTTAGAGAATCACTTGAGACCAGGAGTTGATGGATGCAGTGAAGTGTCATTGCACCACTGAACTCCAGCTTGGGTGATAGAGACCCTACCCCTTAACAAAAGAGAGAGAGAGAGAGAAGGAAAGAAAGAGAGAAAGAGAGAGAACATTATTGGATCCACCCTCCCCACAAGCACTCCTACCCCCAGCCCTAAGCACTGAGGTTCTCACTGACTTCTAATACCATGGTTAGTCTGGCCTGGTTGTGAACTTCATCTAAAAGGAATGACTCACTATGAATTCCTTTGTATCTGGCTTCTTTTGTTCAATGTTATGCTGATGAGATTCATCAAATGGGTTTAGTGGTCGTTAATCCACTTTTATTACTGTGGGAATTCCATTTATAAGTATATTACAGTGTATTTATCCATTCTCCTGTTGATGGACATTTGGGGCTATTATGAATAGTGCTGCTATAAACCTTCTCATACACATCATCAGTGAACATATGTGCACATTTCTTTGGGGTCTTTGCCTAGGACAGGGATTTCTGAGTGATAAGGTTCCAGCTTCAGTAGATGCTACTAAAGACTTTCCCCAAGTGGCTGTGCTATTTTACATCCTCACTAATGGAGTGTGAGCATTTCTATTATTCTACATTCTTCCCAACACTTGGTATTAACAGCCCTTATAATTTTAACCATTCTGGTAAGTGTGCATTGATTTCTTACTGTGGTTTTAGTTTATGTGATGGCTTACAAAGCCAAGCACTTTTTATTTGCTTGTGGCCATTTGGAGCTTCCTCCCTCCTTCCCCCACTTCCTTCCTTCCTTCCTTCCCCCACTTCCTTCCTTCCTTCCTTCCCTCCCTCCTTCCTTCCTTCCTTCCTTCCTTCCTTCCTTCCTTCCTTCCTTCCTTCCT
>NW_003852421.1:1990218-1997764 GCF_000181295.1 Otolemur garnettii | reverse complement strand
CCTCCCTCCCTCCCTCCCTCCCTCCTCCCTCCTCCTTCCCTTTCTTCCTTCTAGAAGTAGCTGTTCATCTTTTTAAAAATTAACTGCTTTATAACATATATGTAACATAAAATTGACCATTTTAAACACTTCATGCATGCAGTTCAATGGTATCAGGCGCATCCACACTGAGGTGCCACCATCCACTTGCAGCTCGAGCTGTGTTCATTTCTTTGGCATGTTTTTTCTATTGAGCGCTTAGCCCTTTTCTTATTAATTTGTAGGAGTTCTTTACATTTTCTGGATATAGGTCCTTTGCCTGTGATAGAGGTTGCAAATCTATTTTCCCATCTTTGACTTTTTATTCTCTTATTGATAAAAATAAATTCTTAATTTTACTATCATCCAATGTATCAATCTTTTCCTTTTGGATTAGTGTTTTTTGCGTCCTGGTGAAATCTTCACCTGCCTCCTCTGGGGCTGTTAAAATCTATATCTGCCTACAAGCCCTGATGTTCTGATTCCTATTTTGGGCTAGAGAATGAGCCGGGCACTTTTACAGGTGTTCTCTCCTGTTTTGTGGGAGAACTATCTTTATCATTATCTGCCCAAGCTGGGACATGATACATATGCTGGACGAAGTCCGTGGCTTCCCGACATCTGGATGCCCTTCCCACGTTGGAGAGGATGGGCCTGATGTCACTGCCCTACTTTCATCCCACAGGTGTGGGGCTCCAAGGATGCAGAGGGTGTGGTGTGCTCCAGCAGAGATGGGGTTCTGCAAGCAGAGGGAGGGTATAAAAGAATCTGTTTGTATTGATGTGGGAGCTCCAGCGGCTACAGACGTGGGAGAGGAGCAGGTAGAGGAGAGATCCAGTGTGAGGACAAGCAGAAAGCCCGAGGGTGAAGCCCCCAGAAAGGAGAGAGAGGGCTGTACTTTGCATATTAGCTCAGTATCACAGGGATGAAAGGTGAGGTTGCAGCGCCGGCTCTAAACATCGTCTTTCTGGCATTTGTTGTTTTGGTGTCAGGACTGGCCAAGAGTCCCAGACTGTATGGGGCCTTACCCAGGAATGGTAATGGGGGTGCCTCAAAGCATGTAGAAGGGCATCAGGGGCTCCAGTGCATGAGCCAAGTGGTTAGGGCCGGCTCCCCAGGAGGGACTGGTACCAGCCGTTCCCTCTCTGTTTCTGAGAATTTTAAACATTGCATTAAAAGGTCCACCCTACAACAGGAAAGTATTTGCCTGCTGGGCTCAGAACTGGTATTATAAATAGTTTGCAAATCTACTTATTGTGACAGAAAGCAGATCAGTGGTTGCCTGGGATAGGGCAGGGGAGGAAGGGCAGAGGGGAGGGATTGCACAAAGCTAAGAAAACCTGTAAGGGCCGGATGTGGTCACTGTCTTGATTATGCTATGGTTTCTTGGATGTATCCACACACCCAAACTAATGAAACTGTACGTTTGAAACATGTGCAATGTTAATGTATGTCAGTTACCCTTTAATGAAGCTGTTAACATCCCCTGACACTCATTCACTCTGGCACGGTTTGCAATGAGGTTGTTCAAATCACACTTTAATCGCCCAGTACAAGCTCTCTCTCCAAACCTGCCCTCTTGCAGGAGTGTGCTTCTTCTAAGTGTCCTTGTCACAAGGGAGAGGTCAACACCAACACTCAGAAGGCCTGCCCTGGGGCTGATACCACCTCCAAGTTCTAGGATCAATATTCAGGGATCTGTGAAGGCTCAAGCTGAGGAGGGAACCCGCCAGAGGCACAGAGATAGGCAGATCCCTCTGTCTGGCCCCACGACTATTACAACACGCATGATCACTAGAGCCTTGACCTGACCTTCACAATCAGTAAGGTTCACCCAGAAATCCAGAGAATGGGATCTCTTCCTCTTCAGTCATGGGAAATTGGAAATTGAGAATGGAGGGGCTGCAGAGGTTTGTTGTTAAAACACTTAGGGAGTGATAGCATCTGGGCATCCCCCAGAACAGAGCTAAGGACTGTTGTTCTTTTTTTTTTTTTTGAGAGAGAGAGTCTCACTATGTCACCCTTGGGAGAGTGCTGTGGTATCACAGCTCACAGCAACCTCAAACTGTTGGGCTCAAGTGATTCTCTTGTCTCAGACTTCCTTGTAGCTGGAACTATAGGCTCCTGCCACAATGCTGGGCTATTTGTTTGTTTGTTTAGCAGGCTCTGGCGGGTTTGGACCTACCAGCCCCGGCGTGCATGTGGCTGGTGCCCTAACCACTGCGGAGCGGAGAACTGTTGTTCTAACGATAATCACACGCCTTTAGAGAAGGGGAATTGCAGGTCATTTTCTTCTTTCAAAACAGAATGTTTATGTAATATTTTCTCACTACAGAAGACTTTGAAGCTCTGGAGAATATCTCTAGGAAAAAAAACCACCAAAAACGTAACACCAATGGTGACTGTCACAACAGAATGCTACTAGCAAACACAGTAGGGTGTAAAAATCAACAGATTATCTTTCCTTTTACCAAAAATGAAGGTAGCTGAAGTGTTGACCTGGTATTGCAGGATGCTTGCAGCCTCTTTCAGGAGGCCAAGGTGGCCCTGGTCTATTTAATCTGCCTCTTGCGGTCCCTCTGCTGATCAACAGTTGTTGGCAAAGGGCCAAGGTCTTTAGTGGGGATAACTACAAGTTACCCTGCCAGGACAGGGCCTTATTAGCATGGTGTTCTAACCTCCTGAGCACCAGCTCCAGAGGAAAAAGAGAAAGAAACAGTAAAGCTGAGCCCCAAAGCAGAATGCTGAAAAGGGTCCCACTCTCTCCCTCAGAAATGCCCAGCAGTGGACTCTAAGTGACCCAGGGCCTGGGGAGGGAATTGTTTACTTCACAGTGCAGTCTAACAAGTTCATGTGGCACATGAGTGGACACATCTCCAAAGGGGAATGCCCACCTGTTGGAACGTTCAGGAGGGACCTGAATTAAGGAAGGACCCAGTGAAGTCAGATCTTCCCCCCCTCCCCAGAGACAGGGTCTTGCTCTGTTGCCCAGGGTACAGTGCAGTGGCATCATCATAGCTCTCTATAGCCTCATATTCTTGGTCTCAAGTGATCCTCCTGCCTCAGCCTCCTAAGTACCTGGGACTTACAGGTGTGTACCACTATGCCCAGCTATTTTTTCTATTTTTTGTATAAATGGGTTCTTGCTATGTTGCCTAGAGTGGTCTTAAACTTCTGGCCTCAAATGATCCCTCCCACCTCAGCCTCCCACAGTGCTGGGATTATAGGCATGAGCAACTGCAACCAGCCAAGGCCTACGTCTGTAATCCTAGCACTCTGGGAGGCTGTGACGGGTGGATTGCCTGAGTTTAAGACTAGCCTGAGCCAGAGCAAGATCCCATCTCTAAAAGTAGCTGGGATTTGTGGCAGGTACCTGTAGATTCAGCTTTTTGGGAGGCTGAGGCAAGAGAATCACTTGAGGCCAAGAGTTTGAGGTTGCTGTGATCTGTGACACCACGGCACTCTATTAAGGGTGACAAAGTAAGACTCTGTCTCAATAAATAAATAAATAAATAAATAATTGGGGAGAAATAAAGGAGAACAAGACCGACGCTCATATCTCTATGGGAATAGTTGCCAAATATTCAAGCAAAGTCCCCTTTGGGAAGCTGGGTTATGCCACAGACAGGGACAGGGACCTGTAAGTGTATTTTATAAAAATTAGTCATGTAAGCAAGTTTATAAAAAATAAAACCCTCCACCAATTTATTTGAAAAGTTTTTCATAATCATACCCTCTAGTGACAGTGGCAATCAACCCACAAGTTTGGCATCTTCTCCATGTATACATAACTGTCCTTTACCACCCAAATCACCCAAACCACCCCAACGACCAAATGGTTCCTGCTTGCGACAGTGCGAGTCAGGCCCTGAGCTTGAATCAGGAAGGATAGCACATATCCCAAATGCTTTCATTCCTGAGTCTAAGACAGTGAGAGACAAGAGTTATATGAAAGGGCATTTATCTAAAAATATGTCTAACATTATTTCACTTTGGAGCTTGACAGTGAAAGTCTGGCTAGTAAGTCCACCCACAATAACATACATATAAGTTGTCTGCACGATGGCCTCTAAAATCCAAGAGGCAAGAAATGGGCCACTTTGCACTGCTTACTCTGGCAATGGAGGCTCCTTCACTGTCTATGGCGAATGTATCTTGTTTTGTAGATTTTCTTACTCTGTAAACCTATCTTTCTCTTCCTCAATAAACTTTGTTTCACACTTGCCATAAGATAATAAAAATTAAAAAAAAACCCCCAAAACCAAGAGGCAAGAAACGTCACATTTACTTATGGGCAGAGAAATGAGAAAGGCTGCAGTCATCTCACAACCTGACTGGGGAAGGATTATCTTCCAAGCTCATGCCTGTGTGGGTTGTTAGACATGGACCTCAGTTCCTTGCTAGCTGCTGGTGGGATGTCACCTTCGGTCCCTTGGCTCATGGGCCTCTTCTTAGAGTACTTTACAATGAGGCAGGTAGCTGTCCCCATAGTGAACAAGTCGGAGGAGGTGGAGAGAGAAGTGTGGGCAAGTTGGAAGTCACAGTCTTTGACAGCCTGATTTCAGAAGTAACATCACAATGTTTTTGCCATGTTCTACTTGTTAAAACAAGTCAGAAGGTTTAGCCCCCACTACAGGGAAGGGAACACACAAAGATGTGAAGACTAGGAGGTTGGGGTCATTAGAAGCTGCTAACCACAACTTTTTTTTTTCTTTTTTTGAGATAGTCTCATTTTGTCACCCTGGGTAGAGGGCAGTGGCATCTTAGCTCACAGCATCCTCAAACTCTTGGCTTAAGAGATCCTCTTGCTTCAGCCTCCTGAGTAGCTAGGACTACAGGTGTCTGCCACAACACCTGGCTAATATTTCTATTTTTAGTAGAATGGGGTCTTGCTCTTGCTCAGGCTGGTCTTAAAAACTCCTGAGCTCAGGTGATGCACCTGTTTCAGCTTCTAAAGTGCTGGGGTTACAGGTGTGAGCCACTGCACCCAGCCAGGTTTTTTATGAGAATAAGTTACCAGGTACACACAATGTGAAAACTGTTGTGTCTTTCAGCAGAACTCAGTCTTTGTCATTGTGAAATAACTTTTCCCTAGCATGATTTTTGCTTTAATAGTTATTTTGATATTAGTATAGTATTAGCATATTCATTCAGTTATTATTGGCACAGTATATATTTTCCACCTTTTTCAACATTTCAGAGGTTTTTTTTTTTTTTGAGACAGAGCCTCAAGCTGTCCCCCTGGGCAGAGTGCTATGGCATCACAGCTCACAGCAACCTCCAACTCTTGGGCTCAAGCGAATCTCCTGCCTCAACCTCGCAAGTAGCTGAGACCACAGGCGCCCACCACAGCACCCAGCTATTTCTTGGTTGCAGCCGTCACTGGCAGGCCTGGGCTGAATTCGAACCCTCCACCCTAGGTGCATGTGGCTGGCGCCCTAGCCACCTGAGCCACAGGCGCCAAGCCTAGAGATTTTTTTTTTTATGAACAACACATATATGTATACATGAGGATGCACCAAAAATGTATACACATTTTAAGAAAGGAGAAAAATGCATTAAATTTATAATTCTTGAGTGACATTTGACTTCTGCAATTACAAGCGGCATTCAATGTGACTTGTATTCATCTTTTGTATTGGCATATACATATCATTACAATTTTAATACAGTTTTCTCCTTACTTAAAATGTGTGTACATGTTTTGGGCACCCTCTGTACACGTCTAGGTCTGCATATTTTGAAGGTAGTCTAAAAATTTTGTCCTTTCATACAAAAATTTAGTCCATTTTCATTAATGTATTTATTAATATTTTGAGCTACAATATACTATATCACCTATATGTTTAGTATTTGTCCTGCTAGTCTATGTTCCTTTTATTATACCCTTCTTGCACATTTTGGATCAGTTAAATATATTTCCGTTGTCTCCTTATGGAGTGTTTTTAAACTTTTTTAGCTCATGGCACCCTTGAACTATAAAAGTTCCATGGCACACTTAAATTATGTTGATCAAAAAAAAAAGTAAAAAAAGAACATACTTACTGTGCTTTGAACTTCTATTGAAAACTTCTTCCTTTTAATTAATGCTTTTTTTTTGGCCAGGGCCAGGTTTGAACCCACCACCTCCCGTATATGGGGCCAGTGCCCTACTCCTTGAGCCACAGGCACTATCCTAATTAATGAGCTTTAAAAATTTTCATAGCATACCTAAGATCCTCTCATGGCACACTGGTTGAAAAATCACTGGTTTAGAATATATATATACATATACATATATATATATTCCTTTTTAAAGGAATATTAACATTTGTTAATATTTGTTGTAACTCAATTTATTCTAGGCAGTGGGGTGGTGTCTTATTGTGGTTTTTTCTTTTTTTTTGTATTAAATCATAACAGTGCACATTAATACTATCATGGGGCACAGTGTACTGTTTCTATATACAATTTGAAATACTTTCATCCTGGTTAACATAGCCTTCATGTCTTTTTCTTAGTTATTGTGTTAAGACATTTATATTCTACATTTAGAGAGATTCACCTGTACCCTTATAGGGTAAACCATAGGCATGATCCCACCAATCACCCTCCCTCCACCCACCCTCCCCCCTCTTCTCCCCTCCCCTCCCTCTCCCCTCACCCCATATTCCTGGGCTAAAATTGGGTTATAGCTTTCCTATGAAAGCTATAAATTAGTTTCATAGTAGGGCTGAATACATTGGATACTTTTTCTTCCATTCTTGAGATACTTTGCTAAGAAGGATATTTTCCAGCTTCATCCATGTAAACATGAAGGAGATAAAGTCTCCATCGTTCTTAATGGTTGCATAGTATTCCATGGTGTACTTATACCACAATTTATTGATCCATTCATGGATTGATGGGCTCTTGGGCTTCTTCCATGACCTAGCAATTATGAATTGGGCTGCAATGAACATTCTGATACAAATATCTTTGTTGTAGTGTGATTTTTGGTCTTCTGGATATATATGTAATAGGGGAATTATAAGATCAAATGGCAGGTCTATTTTTAGTTCTCTAAGTGTTCTCCAGATGTCTTTCCAAGAGGAACGTATTAGTTTGCAATCCCATCAGTAGTGTAGAAGTGTTCCCTTTTCTCCACAACCATGCTAACATCTGTGATTTGGGGATTTTGAGATATAGTCTAATCTTACTGGTATTAGATGATATCTCAAAGTAGTTTTGATTTGCATTTCTCTGATGATTAAGAATGGTGAGCATTTTTTTCATATATTTGTAGGCCATGTACCTATCTTCTTCAGAGAAGTTTCTCTTCAAGTCCCTTGCCCACCCTGAGAGGGGATCACTTGTTTTCTTTTTGCTAATAATATTTGAGTTCTCTGTGAATTCTGGTTATTAAACCTTTGTCGGAGACATAACCAGCACATATCTTCTCCCATTCTGAGGGCTGTCTGCTTGCCTTACTTACTGTGTTCTTGGCTGTGCAGAAGCTCTTTAGTTTGATCAGGTCCCAATAGTGTATTTTTGATGTTGCTTCAATTCC
>NW_003852421.1:1948302-1988479 GCF_000181295.1 Otolemur garnettii | reverse complement strand
GTCTGTTGTTATTTTGTCTTTACCATTTCTGATTAATGAAATTAGAGATTTTATTCTTATTTTTTTGGTTAGGTTGGCCAAAGGTTTATCGATCTTATTGACCTTTTCAAAAAACCAACCTTTTGATTTATTGATCTGTTGTATACTTCTTTTGATTTCAATTTCATTTAATTCTGCTCTAATTTTGGTTATTTCTTTTCTTCTGGGGGGTTTTGGATTGGAGTGTTCTTCCTTTTCCATTTGTTTGAGATGTCCCATTAAGTTGTTAACTTCCTCTCTTTCTGTTTTCTTGAGGAAGGCTTGCAATGCTATGAATTTCCCTCTTAAGACTGCCTTTGCAGTATCCCAGAGGTTCTGGTAACTTGTATCTTCATTATTGTTTTGTTCCAAAAGTTTGGTAATTTCCTTCTTGATCTTGTCTCTGACCCACCTATCATTCAACATAAGGTTATTTAGCTTCCATATTTTTGTATGGATCTGCATATTCTTGTTATTACTGAGTTCAACTTTTATTCCATGGTGGTCTGAGAAGATGCAAGGAATAATTTCTATTCTTTTAAATTTGCTGAGGTTAGACTTGTGACCTAAGATGTGGTTGATTTTGGAGTATGTTCCATGGGCCAATGAGAAAAATGTGTATTCAGTTTTGTTAGGATGAAATGTTCTGTAGATGTCTGTTAAATCCAAATACTGAATGGTTAGGTTTAAATCTAAAATTTCTTAGCTAAGCTTCTTTTGGAGGCTCTATCCAACACTGCCAAAGGAGTATTAAAATCTCTGACTATGATGGAGCTGGGAGAAATCAAGTTGCTCATGTCTATTAGAGTATCTCTTATAAATTGAGGTGCATTCTGGTTGAGTGCATAAATATTGATGATTGAAATCTCATCATATTGAGTATTACCCTTAACAAATATAAAGTGTCCATCTTTATCCTTGCTTTTGTTGGTTTAAAGCCTATTGTATCTGTGAATATAATTGCAACACCTGTTTTTTCCTGATTTCCATTTGCCTGGAATATAGATGACCATCCCTTCATCCTGAGTCTATACTTGTCTTTTAAGGTAAGATGGGATTCTTGTATGCAACAGATATCTGGCCTGAGTTTTTGTATCCAGTCAGCCAGCCTGTGACTCTTTAAAGGGCAATTTAAGCCGTTCACATTGATTGAGAATATTGATAAGCCTGGAATAATTTTGGGTATTGAATTTTTCAAAAGTCCAGTGGACATCTTTAATCCTTTCACCACTGTGGAAGTTGGAATTTGATCAAAATTTTCTGTGTGAGTTTACTTACGTGGTGGAGGATTGTGCTGGTCATTATAAAGGATAGGTCTCAGAATATCCTGGAGGGCTGGTTAGTTATAGCAAATTTCTTCAACGTGTGAATGTCATTAAAATATTTAATTTCTCCATGATAAATGAAACTCACTGTAGCTGGATATAGGATCCTGGGTTGAAAGTTATTTTGTTTTAGGAGATTAAAAGTCAACGATCACCCTCTTTTAGCCTGAAAGGTTTCAGCAGAGAGATCTGCCATCATTCTAATATTCTTCCCCTTGTAGGTTATGGCTCTCTTACATCTAACTGCTTTCAGAATTTTGTCTTTCATTTAACTTTAGCGAAGTTAATTATGATGTGCCTGGGGATGTCTTATTTGGGTTGAGTCATGCTGGGGTTCTGAAATTGTCTGCTATCTGAATTTCAGAATCTCTTGGCATGTCTGGAAGGTTCTCTTTCATAATTTCATGAAGAAGAGCCTCTGTGCTTTGTGAAGCAACTTCGTCACCTTCAGGGATTCCTATAAGATGAATATTAGTTTTCTTTGAATTATCCCAGAGCTCTCTGAGAGAAGGATCCATTTTTGCTCTCCATTTTTCTTTATCTTTGAATGCTTGGGCATGTTCAGAAGCTTTGTCTTCAATGTCAGGGGTCCTTTCTTCTGCCTGTTGCATTCTGCTACCCAGGGATTCTATTGTATTTTTCAGATCTTTGAGGGCTGCAACCTCTTGCCTCAGTGTTTCAAAATCTTTGGTCATTTTATTTTTGAAATTATTGAATTCTTGAGGCAGCTTTTGAATAGTTTGAAATTCTAAATCCCTCCTTTCCTCCAATCTGTTAATCTTATTTGCTATCCAGATTCTTAACTTGACTTCTGTCATCTCAGCCATCTGTTTATGAATAGGATCTTCAATTGCATCTGTCCCACCCTTCCTTGGGGGACTTGATCTACTTTGGTTATTCTGGTTACCAGAGTTTTTCCACTGATTCTGCCCCATGTGAATTTGCACCATTTGGAGACTGTCCCAAAACATTTCAGCCTGTGGCTGCCACTCTAGAAGATGCGGGCTTCCTCTGGTTGCCCAGAGAGGTAGGGCGTGTCTATCCAGAAAAGCCTCAGGGGTGTGAGCCTAATGGTTCTAGCTGCTGCAGTTGCTGCTCTTTGCCTTGGGGTACCACCACGCCTGTGTGGTTCCCTCTCAACTGACCGTCGTCTTGCAGTTCTCGGGCCACTGGGCCTGGGGTGCCAGGAATGCCTGGGTCAATCAGTCTTGGGGCACCCTGCTCTGGTGCCTAGGAACGGTGGCCCAGTGGCGGTAGTAGCCAGGGATGCATGGGTGGAATAGTCCTTGGGGAGCCCCGCTTGGGTGCCTGGGGGCTGCTGAGCTGCAGCAGCTGTGTGGAGGACATGCAAGTCAATCAGTCCTCAGGGTGCCCCACTTGGGTGCCTGGGAGCAGCGGCCAAGCAGCAGTAGCCATGTGAGTGGACATGTGGGTCAAACAATCCTCTGTGCTCCCCACTTGGGTGCCCAGGAGCGGCCGAGTGGCAGCAGCCTTGCGGGTCGATCAGTCCCCAGTGAGCACCGTTCGGGTGCCCAGGGATGCAGCCGAGCTGCAGCTGTGCAGGAACGCATAGCTCAAGCAGTTCTCCAGTTGCAGGGCTGGGACTGGGTGTGTGGTCCCGTAGGCGTGTGAAGATGCTATTCTTGGGCATCCTCTCACTGTCTCTGCAGGCAAGGGTGGAAGGATGGACTGGGAATTCAAAATGGCAGTGAAACATTAGTTCAATTTTTCTGCCTGGCGAGAGGGTGTTCGGAGTCTCAGCAGTAGAGGGGTAGACCCCACTTTCTGTACCTCTCACACATGTGGTGAGACAATAAGTCCTCAGTTCACCACTCACCTGTAGGAAACTCGCAGGAGCAGACAAAGAGAAAAACACAACTTTCTTGGGGGAGAGGATGGACACCCTTCCTTTGGGATGTATTATGTACCTGTAGATTGCTTTCTAGGAGTCGCTACTTGCCTCAGCAGAGTTGTCCTGCAGATATCACTCTTCTGTCTTGGCTGGGCTCCTAGTCTTCAACTTTGTTGGGTATTTTCTGGACTTTATCCTTCCCTCTGGATGAGAGCTTCTGTTGGACGCTGGTACCTGTCAGCCATCTTGCCCCCTCCCCTTATTGTGGTTTTGATGTGTATTTCTCAGCCATGGCTCAACTTATAAAAAGGAATCCTTTTAAAAGGGTCTTGCTATGTCATCCAGGCTGGTCTCAAACTCTTGGACTCAGAGATCATCTTGTCCCAGCTTTCCAAAGTGTTAGTATTACAGGTGTAAATCACTGTGCCTGACCCTATGGTTGATGTGTCAGAAGTCTCAGAAAGCTGAGTGCATTCTAGGACAGGTAGGGTTAGGGAAAGTTAATTATAAAAGGGGTCAGTACCAAAAGGAATCCTTTTTAAAAGTTGTAACATGGTTGCGCGCCATGGCTCATGTCTGTAATCCTAGCAATTTGGGAGGCTGAGGCTAAAAGATCTCTTTAGGGCAGGAGTTTGAGACTAATCTGAGCAAGAGCAAGACCTGGTCTCTACAAAGAATAGAAAAATCAACCAGGCATGGTGGTGCCTGTTTGTAGACCTAGCTGCCTGGGAGGCTGAGGGGCAGAAGTCTGAGGTTACTGAGCTAGGCTGACATTATGGCACCCTAGCTTGGACATCAGAGTGAGATTCTATATCAAAAGAAAAATAAAGTTGACACATATAATTCAAATACTATAAAATTAATCAATTAAAAGTGTACAATTTAATGCTTTTTAGTATGGTCACAAGTGTGTGCAAACATTACCATTATCTAATTCCAAAACATTTTCATCTCTTTAAAATAAATACCTACCTATACCTGTTAGCAGGCATTCTTCATCCCCAGTCCCCAACCTCACTCCCAGTCCCTGGCAACCACTGATCTGTTTTCTGTTTCTATAGATTTACTTATTCTGGATCTTTTCTATAAGTGAAATCATGCAATATGTGCCCTTTTGTATCTGTTTCTTTTCCTTAGCATAAAGTTCATCCACATTGGAGCATGTATCAATACTTCTTTCTTTTTATTGCCAAACACCATGTCATATTCCATTGGATGCAGCATTTCCTTGTTTATCTGTTCATCAGTTGGTGGATATTTGAGTTGTCTCCACTTTGGGGCTAGTATGAATAGGCCATGATGAATGTGCATGCATAAGTATTTGAGTACTTGTCTTCATTACTTTTGGCCATAGCATGATTATAAAGTATCCGCAAAACATTTAATTTTTTGAGTAACTGCCAAGAGATTTTTTTACAGTGGCTGTATCAATTTACGTACATTTTCATTGGACATATAGGATTCCAATTTTCTACATTTTCATTGACATTCATTAATATTTGTTTTAGCTGTATTATAGCCATCCTAGTGGTGTGGTGTCTTACTGTGGTTTTGACGTGCATTTCCCTAATAATTAATGATATGGAGCATCTCTTCACATATTTCCTAGCCATTGTTTTTGTTTTCATTTTTGAGACAAGGTATCCCTTCACTGCCCAGGCTGGAATGCAGTGGCATCATCATTCAATTCCTGGGCTTAAGAGATCTTGCCTCAGCCTCCCGAGTAGCTATGACTATAGGTGCATGTCACCATAACTAGCTAATTAAAAAAATTTTTTTTAAAGTAGAGTCTTGCTATGTTGTCCAGGCTGATTCCAAACTCCTGGAATCAAGAGATCCTCTTGCTTCTGCTTCCCAAATTGTTAGTATTACAGGTGTGAACCACTGTGCCTGATCCTTGAAAGGTTGATGTGTCTTATCAGAAGTCTCAGGTAGCTGAGTGCATCCTAGGACAGGTAGGGTTAGGGAAAGTTAATTATAAGAGAGGTCAGTGCCAAAGAGGCCAGCAGGTGGTCTTGGTGAATGGAGTTGGGGAAAAGACATGAAACCAAGCTTCTGAAGGTAGAGACAGACCCAGCTGGTAGAGCCCTGTGCTCAGGGTTTTCCCTAAGACGTGTGTCACTATTTAGTAGGTGCCAATTCTCTTGGAGCACACACTTCCCTTCCTTTGGCGAGGCTGTGACACCTATACTGGTATGAGAGAAATGGTGTATGAGTGGGCCAGGGCCCTAGACACGGTTAAACTAGAGGGGAAGCTAATCTAGGAAGTTGGCCTTGGGCCCCTAGGAGCCACCCCAGCCAGGAACGCTTGTCTGCCTGTGCTCATGTTCATTCACATAGTGGGCATAGATTCCCTAAAAGCTCTTCAGAGGTCTGGGTCTGGGTGAGTCTTCATTATTTCTTTTATTTATTTATTTATTTTTTGCAGTTTTTGGGTGGGGCTGGGTTTAAACCCACCACCTCTGGCATATGGGGCTGGCACCCTACTTCTTTGATCTACAGGCACTGCCCGAGTCATTATTTTTGCTGGGGACAGACACCTGGAGTCTTTAGAATCTTCACTAATTTTGCTGGGGACATCACAAACTCTTATCAGCTTACCTACCAGCCTTTTTGAGAGCACTATTTTATAGAGTGATTATGTATTACATAATTCTCTGAAAAATGAATACTCTCAAAAAATTGAATGAGCTGACACACATGAAGTATTTAGAAGAGAGCGTGGCACACCGCTACAGTGACAATGTCACTGTTGTCACGGCTGAGGCCTGTGGGCTTTTCTTCAATGTTAACTCCCACCTATGGCCTTGAGGGCTGAGCCCCAAGTGGTAGGGGGAGGACCTATAAGTGTTAAGAGAATATCTTCTGTGCATATCCTTTACAACTTTTTAAAAGTACATGTTTTTGACATAAATTGTTCAATAATGTGCCATTTTAATCTAAGGTTTTATAAACATTTTTTAATAAATGCATATTCTACTGTGTTTCTGCATAATTATTTAGCCATAAAGGACATGAATATTCTTTCCTACTTTTCATTAGGAACAAGCTTGAGTTAAATTTTATTGCAAATGTATCCTTATTGTCAGTTTGCCTATGTCCACTCATTCCTTACCATGAATCTCTATGGAGTTGCTGGGTCAAGATTTTTTTTTTGCAGTTTCTGGCTGGGGCTGGGTTTGAACCCACCACCTCTGGCATGTGGGGCCAGCACCCTACCCTTTTGAGCCACAGGCACCTCCCTGGGTCAAGATTTTTATACTTGACAGTTACTATCAAACTCTAAAGTAGAACAAATTTTAGACTTCCAGCAACACAGGCCACAGACATGGAAACTCCTGTGGTGTTTCCAATGTTCCTCTTAGGCTTGATACTTCAGACAGAAGTTGAAAGATGGAGGGTTTGCTTCAGAAGGGGATGTGGCCCATAAGACCCAGAAAACAGTCTCCAGTGATGGAAACAGATCTCCTAACTTGGGAACTTACTGAGTTTGCTCCCTGTTTTGTAAATTTTAGAAAACAAGGCTTCATGGTATAGTTTCCAGAAATGTGCTTTGCCACAGTGACCTGGCATAGAAGCCTGGTCTTATTCCTCACCACTTACCTATGTGACTTTGGACCAAAGGCTTAATATCAGGGTGCTGGTATTAAAAATGTGGACACATTATAAGAGATCTATGTATTATGTATTATGTATATACCTTGGGCACCTCTTGTATTTGCATAAGTCCAATACGAATTGTATTAATCTGTTGTTATTGACATGTGTTGTGTATAATTTTTAGTGTTTTTTTCCCCTTTCTGAAAATTAGTCATATTCCAGGTTCCACCAGGGTGATAGGCATGCAGGTGTCCATGAACTGTACAGATGTTTTACACACATGTACTTCATAAAAAAGATGAGAGAAAACACGAGAAACTACAAGGAATTGAAGAAACATTTCAAATGTGTTACGAAATATTAGTTTTATTTAACCAGTTTCACAGCTGAATATTTATTCTATAAAAACTTTACAGATTGTACAGTTTATATATAGTTCAAACTAGTGAACAAAAAAGTAGGTCCCACAGATGCAAAAATACTGTACCAATCAATCCAAGGTAAAGGCATTTTTACACACTGTACAGCTCTCCACGTGGCCGGGGAGGTGGTCAGTTCTAAGTATAAACTTCAAAACTGTACAAAAATAAGGTTTTGATTTTATTTCGCTCTTCATACATTCAATATGATTGCAAGCTCAGAAGCCTAACTAATAATAGGCATCTGTAGTCTGGAATCAGTCCCCACTCCTGAAAGGAATGCACGTGTCTATTCATACAGGGCACTCTTGGACACCATACTGTACTCAGTATATTGTATAGACATGAAAGTAGAGACCAAGAACATCAAATGTCAAATACAAGGTAGTTCTTTTTTCTTTGAAAGGAGTTTCTGCATTTAATAGTGTGCCAAAAGAATTTTAACTTATTAAATAAAATATATTCTAAGTGAACCTAAAAATTACACTTTATAAACATAAAAATATTTTGGTGTAATACATCAATCATATCTGCAAATAGAAAACCAAAACTGTATATAAAGTAGTATTTCTCACCCAGCAACAAGAAGCACTTATGTAGTTATTTTTCAAAAGGGTCAGAAAAACTATTTATAACCCACTCGGCCTAACTTATAACTTAGATATTCATACTTAAGCTAGTCAGTGATTCACTAATACTGCAAAACAAGCTTTCTTCTAGAGACAGTGGTTTCTTCATGTTAACTGGGTAAGAACTGGACATATTTTAAAAAGGGGAAATCAACTGATATCTCAGCATGAATCCTGGGCAAAGGTAGGTCTGGTTCAGGGGGCTGCTTGTCATGGATTTTTCATCCGAAAAATATGTATTCTAAAAGAAAAGTCTTACTTTTGATTTAGAATTTTCCATCTGAGGTATTTGTACCTTCTTGGAGACAAAGGCAACGTCTCAGATCTTTCCTTATCTCTATTTGGGGGCAGGGACAGTGAGGCTGGCTAATACCCCTTTAGATTCTGATTCTGTGTATTAGGAGGAAAAAAAATAAACAAACATTACTCCAGACTTTTCCATCATCCAAAAGCAATGAAACACAGCTGTCTTTTACACAGTACTAGCCAAAGAAAACAAGAATGAGAGCTTCCAAGAGCAGCCTAGTGCTCACGGTATACTTTTATACTTGTGTGTATATAAGTATAAAACAATGACGTTTGGACAAAGAAGCTTTGTAGTTATTTATTTTAAAGTTACAGTACTTAAAAACTTCTTGATTAATAAATAGCTTGGATGTTTCCAGTCCTGTTTCCAAGCATGAGTGATGGGTGCACTTATTTCAGGCTGTGAGGATGAACTAGGGCAACTTGGAGCCAATTCCATGGTTATCGGCAGGCAGCCCAGCAATCAAAACTCATCGATCTTCCTCTGCAAGTACTTTAACATGGAGTCCATCCCCTGGGCAGAGCCCCAGATTTTCTTCAGTACTTCACACTCTCTCTCATTGGCCTGTTCTAGCTCCATCTTCATGTTACAGCGCACAAGAGCTTTGGATTCCTCGAGCACCTGTGAGGAACAGCAACCAGGCAGTTAGCAAGGTGCATGCTTGCAGACCCTGGCTCCATTTCTTCTCCATATTTATGAAGGCAGTTCTCAAATTTGAGCAATGATCTGTTAAAAAGGTTATCAGACTTTTTTTTCACAATACCTATCAGGCCTAATTTATGAATATAGCATGCTTCATGCTAGCTGGTAGGTAAATTCTCAACTTTAAAATGGCTGTTAAGCTATTTCAAAAGAGCGGGGGCTGTGTACACTCTGACCCTCCCTCAGCATGAGACTAGCCTTGGCCTCCGCACTCTTGCTGCAGGATGGTGTGGATCCCAAGGTGGACGGCAACTCTACTGCTGCTTAATGAAAACTCTGGGAATGCCCACTAAGGGGATTTCCTAAGTAAAATTTAATTTTAATGATGGTTGTTCATATGACTCAAACAGTTTACACAGAAATTGTGTCCGAGAATATTAAACATTTCACCCCATAATTTGCTAAATTAATTTCTGTTAGAAGATTACTCCAGGAGTTGGAGGTTGCTGTGAGCTGTGTGACTCCACGGCATTCTACCAAGGGCGATAAAGTGAGACTCTGTCTCTACAAAAAAAAGTAGTGTGTGTAACAGAACTGATTAGACGTACAATTGGATTACATGAGGCAAGCTCCTTAATTCGAACCATGACTTCCTGGGTGAAGGTCCCGGGCCAGAACACTTGAGAGACCAGGCCCTTGCCACACGCCTCCTGTGCAGTCAGCTTCCGCCCGCTGAGCAACATTTCATTTGCCTGCAAGGAAGAAGAGCAGATGTGACTGACGCGAAATGCCAGGGGAGGCAGGGAGAAGACCCAGTCCAACAACTCACCCCTCAAAATGTGAACCCAAGATAGGTGCTTGAAAATGCCAGCCCCAGCAGGGACAATGAGCACACCCTCCAGGGCCACCAGCAGCAGGCCCCATGCAAGGTGCAATCAACTGTGCAGGTGGGAAAGTAGCACACAAGGCTGGTGATTTTCTAAAAATAGAATGTGAAAGGCTTATTTGATGATCTAATACAGAATCACGGACTGAACAAAGAAATCTCAGCCAGAGATGGTCTATCTGCGGCTCATCTGCAGAGTTACCAGCATGACCTCCTGTCCTCCACCTGCCTTCTTGCCCTTCTCATGTGCAAACTCATCTAATACACAACATACCCTGAGGAAATAAGGCAAAAGCAAGGGTAGGTATGTTGTAATTATAAGAATCTGAACCATGCACAGAACTACTACAAAATCCCTGGGAGGCACAAGTAGTGATTTATTGTCAAGATACAGAAAGAACATCCTCACGGCCGTGACTGTCTCTCTTAGAACACACCTGGGAGGCTACTCTGCATCACTGGGATATTAAAAGAAGAAAAAACCCAGGACCTAGATGTGTCCAAAATTACTATAATCAGCTTAAGAGTAATTACAATCAATTACTTCACCTGATTTAATAGAGAAAGCCAACATTTGTTTTTGTTTAAAAAATGTACATATATATGATACTGAAGGTCGCAGCTTCGAACCCGGTCCCGGCCAAACTGCAACAAAAAAATAGCCAGGTGCGGTGGCCAGTCGCTATAGTCCCAGCTATTCAGGAGGCTGAGGCAAGAGAATCGCCTAAGCCCAAGAGCTGGAGGTTGAGAGCGGTGAGGCCACAGCACTCTACTGAGGGTGACAATGTGAGACTCTGTCTCAAAAAAAAAGAAAGAAAAAAATGTACACATACATGAAATTGATTTTAACTTTGTCCTGGATTCTAGTTTACTTTGAAGGTCTCACACATATGCATATAGATTTGACACCATTTACATGACAGGCTCATAGATGCTGAGATAAGGTGAGAAGGGGACATGCGTCTGACAAGGAACTTTCGCTCTAGCCTGCTGTGCCCACTTCTCTCGTCTGGAGTACACCCTGCCTGGTTAACGCTCCTAACCCTGATGATCTTAAAGAAGACCTGACTACTAGCACTGGGGGCTAAGGTAGAACATGCTTTCGGGAGCTGACTTCCTTATTTTTTTTAAGACAGAGTTTTTGTTGCCCTGGGACAGTGATGTGGCATCATAGTTCACAGCAATTTCTAACTCTTGGCCTCAAGAGATCCTCTTGCCTCAGCCTCCCGCATAGCTGGGAGTACAGGTGCCCTCGACAATGCTGGGCTATTTTTAGAGATGTGGTCTCACTTTTGCTCAGGCTGGTCTCAAACTCCTGGGCTCAAGGGATCCGCCACCTTGGCCTCCAAGAGTGGTAGGATTACAGGAGTGAGCCACTACACCTAAGGAAGCCTAGTGACTTCCTTTTCTAAACGAGGCAACATTTTAAGAAAATGCCCCAGACCAATATCTCTGTCAGCTGACAGTGCCTGCACAGTTCCCGTTGACATGCTTGACATGTTGACACCACTTACGGTGGGAGAAATGCTCAGTTTAGAGTGGGCAAAGCAAACTTTTGGCTGATTTACTGCCCTTCTCACATAGGGAGAGACTGGAAAAGAGGGCTGGGGACGGGCCCCTCACAAGAAAAGCTTGCAAGGTTCTAAATTATCTCCCAAAATGCAGTCTTTTATTTGTGCTAAGCCTTAGACAAAGTCATGAGTATCTGAAGAATTTAGAGATGTTCTACCAAACCTCTGGACTGAGCCCCTTCTCAGTGAAAAAAAGGTCCACGGATAAACAACGGATAATCTGTTGGCTGTTAAGGTAGTTCTTCTAAGGCAGAGATTCATGTGTAGTGAGAGAGGATGACAGAACAGAAGTTTCTGAAGTGGCAAAGACACCACCACAATGAAAAGTCATAAAGCAGGGAGTATATTCTCAAGACTGACCTGACCCATAAGGCCTTAGCTTGGGTGGCAGATGCAAATGGCTTCCCTGGCCCAGTGCTCACCTGGATGGCTGAGCCTTGAAGAGCCAGCGCCTTCTGTTCCAGCCTGGGTCCTAGTCACTTCTTGGAACATTACTTTCTGCCAACTAAAGTCAACACACAGCCCACCACTGCTGTCTTCCCCGGCTCCCTTTCACTCCCCTTTTTTGATCCTCACAGGCCGACACCAGCTGATCAGGAACAGCCCTTCAGTCTAGTCAGAAGCCTCCTTGCAGCCTGGCTGGCTCTGCCTTGGCTTGTCGCTAGTCTGTCCTTCCCTACTTTCAGTTTTCTCTACGTCAGAGGGTTGGATGTGCAGGACCACCAAGGGCATTCCTGCCTCATCCAAGGGTATGAAGCACAAGCCTGATTGACGGTTGTTAATACTTTCTCACATACACACAGAGAAATCATCTAAACCATGGTCACCAAAACAAAGCACCCAAGAAAAAAATTCCCTTGGTAGGATTAGGAGGATTTAATACACTCAGTCCGAGAGAGCATGCTCTCATACATGCAGAGTAGTCCAAGAGCTTTGGAAGACTTATGGAAATAATGGGTTCACAGCGCGGTCATTGGGCACTTTATCAGCCACCATGTCCAGAGATGGCAGACTGCACAGGGACTAACTGTGGACAATCTACGACACCTGATGTGGGCAAAACTACCCAACTAGTTTTTAAAAAGTTGAGGTTTTTTTTTTTTTTTTTTTAAAGACAGTCTCATTTTGTTGCCCTTGGTAGAATGCCATGGGTCATACCTCAAAGCAACCTCAAACTCTTGGGCTCAAGAGATCCTCTTGCCTCAGCCTCCTGTGTAGCGAGGACCATGAGTGCCCACCACAATGCCTGGCTAGTGTTTCTATTTTTAGTAGAGATGGGGTCTTGCTCTTGGTCAGACCAGTCTTGAATTTCTGAGCTCAAGCAACCCACCTGCCTTGGACTCCCAGAGTGCTAGGATTACAGGCGTGAACCACCGTGCTGGCCTTAAAAAGTTATTGTGTAACCATCTGGGCAATCAAGAAATGCCAGAGCAATGTGGAATAGAGATGTTTTTCAGTTGGGTCAGTAAGAGGTGTGGTGAGGAAACTGGTATGGTTTCCTTATGGGAGCAGCCATGGTGTAGACTTGGCCATTTACTCCCTTGGGCCAGTCTCTAAAATCCCTGGGAGAGAGCTTTCGTGGGTAAACTCAGGGTAAGGAATTGGGCATTCACTGGGTGCTTCTCTAGCCCTGCGCCCAAAGAGGCTCCCCAGCACTGCAAGGTGCCAGCCTCTGTGCTCACCAGTTGAAGTTCCTTTGGGTGGCAATCACAGGGCCTCAAACATGTCCTGAGCCTGCAGGCTCACAGTGGTGGTCCTTAAGCTGCACCTGTGACTCTGCAGGGCGCCTGGCACATAGCAGGCACCCTATGTGTGTGTACTGGGCACCAGGAGAGTTGAACTGCAGAGAGACCCCTAGGTCACTACCATAGCCAGCAGCGTGGTGCAGCAGATACCATGAGGGAAGGGGGGCCTGCACCACTTGTTTCACCTGCACGTTCTTTTTATCCTGGTAACACGAGCCTCTTAGCTTATCCATCTGGCAGTTTTATACACACCAAGTGGGGAAACCACACTTGTTCCAGTCTTGCTTCAGCCTACTGAAAGCTCAAATATGCCAAAAGCTCAGCAAAGGAACGACATTCCCATAGCCAATCTGACAAGAGCTGTCGTAATAAATAACAATGTTGTCTGTTCACTTTCTGTACAGAGCTCTTGTCAGAACTCTGCAGAAGGTGCAGGATTTACATTGTGTGAAGAGTGAGCTCTTTGCCCTGGCCTCAGACAACAGGCATCTCCTCAGTTCTAACAACCAAAAAAAACGCGTCCAGGCACGCCCGGGGGGGTTGGGGGGTGGAAACTGCCCCAGGACCTTTTCAAGGACAGCTGCCCAGATGGCAGTATTGGAGTCCAAGGGGAAACAGACACTAAAGACCTGCCAGGACCTGCCTAGTGACGAGAAACACAACAGACCACGCTCCTTCTGTGACTTTAGGCCCTCACGGATCTCCCTGAGCACATGACCTCTAAGGCCTCTATCCCTGAGCAGCAGCCGGCCTTAAGGGTTCACTTCCAAAATGCCTTTGCCCAAAATGTGCATGAAGGTCAAGTTTGGTTACTACTTTCCCCAGATCTGCCCATCACTAGGTAGATCATACAATGGGAGAGGACAGAACCCCCAGGCTCCAATCTCCTCTGAGGGAGTAACTCAGAACGAGCCTCCCATGACACGACTGATGACGGTGAGGTTTTACCACCAGAACAGGCAGCATGAAGGGGGAGAAACAATGTAGTTTATAGCTTTCACTCAAATTAATTTCACTGATAATGACTCTTTACTGCAGGAATCAGATAGTGTCAAGTGTGTGCAGCACGGTGAAAAAGATAAGACAAACGACTTGGACGTGTCTCCCCATGTCTCTACGCCATCTATAAAATAGAGAGTACCACTTGGGATGGGCACAGACGTGCCATTCAGAGCCCTGGCTGGCCCTGCACCTCAAGTGCTCCCCACCGACGGGCCTTTCCCAGGGTGGTTGTGTCCCATGCCGAGTGTGGAGGGGCACCAAACTGCTGGAGGCCGCACGGGCTCCAGACCCCTCATGGGTCCTGTCACCCTTTGCCCAATCCTGCTTATTCTTTGCCCTTCCAAGGATGCTGACACCTAACCCACCTGATCCTACTTCCCCAAATCTACCTCAGCTCCCAGAAAAACCACCTTGTGCCAGGTGGGAATGAAGAGAAAGAGGGTGTAACGAGGGGATTTTGGAGCTGGGCGGCTCCCCAACTCATGGGCCAGGTGAAGTCCCCATGGCACCCAGCACAGGTGGCTGCCCATGAGCCAGCACCCTCACAGGTGACAGAGCGGTAACTTCTTGTTCCCAGTGAAGCAAGCAAAAGGGCACTTGGGCAGCAAGAAAGCAGAGAAAGCTGAGCCCCGGCCCCAGCCCGGGGCTTACCAGCCAAGCTGTGGACAAGCTTAATCATCCATCCGAGAAAGTCTGTGAGGCTGCGATGGCAGGAGGAGCAGGGCACCCTGAAGTTCAGGGTGGGAACTTCTGCATGAATGCTCAAGCCCAACCTCTTCCAGCTTCTCTGAGCCTACAGAAATAGCCCACCCATCCCTACTAAAAGTAAGTACTGTCCCCTTAAAGACCAGCAAAGTTTCTCTCTGCAAGATGATACTGCTTTCTCTAAGACCTACCTCGTTCCTTCTCCCAGCCTCAGGCCTGTAACTCGCCTCCTTCTCCAAAGGAGCTACATGCCCAGCCAGAATGTGCAGGTGGGAGCTGCAAGAAGCCTTGTGGGCCTCAATTATAAAAGAACCTGATCTGGGACCCAACCACAGAGCTGGACAGGAGGGTTCACTGATTGTGAGCTTTCCTTAGATACTGATTTAACTCTCTGGCAGATTCCCCAGCACGTGGTGTCATTTTCTTCCTGGAACAGCTGCTAGAAGCATGGAGAAAAGTGGGGCCTAGCTGAGTGAAGGATGCCATGTAGGTCTTGGGGCCAGTGCAGCCCTAGAAGAGACACAGTGGTTGGCCATGAGACCCTGAGTGACCATGCATGGGAAACGCCTACCATGAGCTGAGTTCCTTCAGCACCATAGGTGGGAGGCCAGAGGGGGACAGCAGCAGATCACCGCTGGGATCAGGCAAATTGCAAGGGCACAGCCAAACTGCATGAGCAGGGGCACAGGGCCCCGTGCCACCCCTGGTGCTGCCTGGTACCCTACCTATTCACACATATAGCCATGCAGGGGATTCCCTGTGGTTAGGAGTCTGTGCATGGGTTGGGTCACTGTATGGGTATGTAAGCTAGAATGCGGATGGTAACTTCACCAGCGCTGGAAAAGAGAGGAGCAGGAAAATGCCTCCAGCAGGAGGTACCTGGTAATCCACCTGATGTAGAAGAAGAGGATTAGTTTCGAAAAACACTGAGCCCTGGCAGTGGTAGGTGGCCTGGAGGGCTGGTCAGGGCCTGGAGGACTAGGGACAAAGAGGTCTGAGATGGGTGAATGTGGAAATGTGCAAACTGCCTTATGACATTCCTGTCCCCCAGAGAGCCTCCACCATGGAAGGAGAACTAAACAACCATGTGAGACTGACGCTGGACGTCTGGTTGCTGGCCACTCATGCCAACCAAAGGGATAAATGAACCAAGTAGCTGCATTGTGAGGAACATAGGTCAGAAGCAAGGACTGCAACGCCATCAAGGCTGGTGTGGCTACTATCATCGCTGAACGTTCAGCTGAGCTGCCAGCATGGGGCTTCATTTGCGAGACCCTCTTGTTAGCACTTGGTGTCAAGTTGACTGTTCCAATGGGTAGAGACACTTCTCTGGGTCTGGGCTCACCCATCTTGCCTACCAGTCCTCAGCCTCACTTTCTGAGGCTATGGAAGGTCTAGTCCTCTGGCATGGGGTGCCATGGAGGGCTGTGCCTGACTAGAAGACCATTCTCATAGCAAAGAACATGTGGAAGGGGGCCCAGGACCATGGGGTCCTGTGGTTGAGTTGCTTGTAGCAGCCTGATGGAGAGTTGGCATGGCCCAAGAAGCACCAGTGTGGAGGTGTGCTCCATGGACTAGGCATCACCTTCCGATCTATAGTGTACACAGTACCCTGAAGACCTTTATGAGGTGCCCCACTGGAAGGGCACGTGGGCCTGGGAAACCAGGTGGAGCTAGGTGCCTCTTGGTCCTCCTTTGCCCAGCCCCAGCAGTAGTGGACAGGTGCAGTAACTCTGGCCTCAGCAGGGCTGGTGACCAGCCTCAGAACCCTCAGGACAAGTGTTATAATACCAGGGTAGCCACTGAGGCCAGCAGAGGTGGGAGCCGTGAGTGAGAGGGAAGAGGGGAGGCTCTGACACTTAGGTGTGGCGGAGAGGCCGCCGTCTGGCCTGTTGCCCTTCCTCCTCCTCTTTTACATTTCTTTGTGAGACTATTTTTGGCTGCCATGTATGTAAACATGACAAAAGTAGTTGAACCCTCCACCAAGCTTTCCCTAGGTGGACACACTGCACTGATACCATCCCATCATAGCTCAACTGTGAACCCTATGTGAACTTCGCCAGCATCTCACTTGTGTCCTTTCTCTGGCCCAGGACCCAACCCAGAACCTAAGCTGCTTGAGCTGTCTGGTTCCCTTGGTCTCCTCCAGGCTGTGATGGACCCACAGTTGTTCCATGTCTTCTCCAACTGTGACACTTTGGAGGAGCACTGCTTAGTATGCAGACTGTCCCACAGTCTGGGCTTATCTGACATTTTCTCAGGATGAGGCTGAGGTGACACCCATTTAGCAGGAGCTCTGCACCATCCAGGATGCCGTGTCAACCTCAGTGCATCATGGATGTACTGGGGTGACAGGTCTTACTTCTGGTGCACTCTGACCAGTCAAGAAGGTAGTGCCTGCTAGGCTTCTCCACTGCAGATAATGAGAATGCAAACAGCCCTTGTCTCATCATATTTCACCCATTAATTTTACCATCTTAACTGGAGCGATTCTGATTGTCTAATGTCTCTCCTCTAAGTTTCCCCCGGAAGAAAGCTTCTGGATCTGGAGAAGCTGCCCTCACATGTGCGTGAAAGGGTAGATGCGAGGGGCCCCGGGGTGGCCTATGCCGGGTGCAGAGTTGTACTGCACCTGTTGGCTAGCTGCGGTGGTGCTGATAGCAGGTGGCTACCAGCTCCTTCAGGGACCCCTTCAGCTGCACAGAGCAGCCTGTGTTCCTGGACACAACACTTCTTGTGCATCACATACCCCAGGACGAGGGATGTGAAAGAAAGAGACACTCTAGAATGCTTCAGCGCTCCTTATAGGATGGCTGAAGCTCTGTCGACTTTGCCTCGCCTCTGTCTAGTCCTGCTTCCTCTCTGGTCTGCTGTAGGTGCGACCCCCTGATAATTTACCTCTGTGCCAATACTCATCTCAGTGTTTGCTCTGGAGAACATGACCAGACACCACCTCCTGTCCTAGTTGAAGGACTGAGGGATGAGATGCGCATAACTGCTTGATGAATCACAAGCTACAATACAGGTACAAACTACCATCGTGAGTGGATGGAACAGTTAAAAAATAAAACCACAAAATTATTTGGAAACCAACCCTATAACACTATGCAACTTTGTTCTTTCTTAAAATTGTTTTCTTTTGCAAGTGCGACCTCTGTTTTTTGGGCTACAAACTGGGTATTCACTAACACTGGACATCAGCGTTAATTACAGAAAGCTGTAGGCTCCTTAGTGAATGAAGTCCTTCTCCAAGGAATGATGCAAAAGAATGTAAGTAATGTTGTATGAACCAAAATCCAAATTACAAGATGGAAAGTCCCCACAGAATGACACGCTGAATATCTTTAGAAAAACAATAACCAAACTAGATTTCTTCAATTTCTAGAATAATTTTTTTTTTTTTAAAGGTACTCACAGATGCTCCTCCCATAATCTTGGGAAACATAACGGTAGAACAGCCATCTGGACTCTGTCCGAAGGTAGTATAGGGTGTTTGAAACCAAGCCTTTTCGTTAGCCCAAACCACATCACAAAGAGGCAATATGGATGCTCCTAGTCCAATGGCCGGGCCATTTACTGCTACAATAATGGGCTTCTTAAACTGAATGAAAGTATTCACGAAGTTTCTAAAATGAAAAATAAATGGGGAATTACTCAAAACATTGCATATTTGAGTAAAAGAAAAGTCTATTGTGGAATTCAATTTACCAAGATGTAAGCTCTACGGAAATCATTAGAAGCTGAGATTTGTTTAAGGTCATCCCACAGCAGTTGTGGACACTGGGCTTCCTTACTGTTGCATTCTAAAGGCTTGGTGATAGCTGGGACTCCACAACGGGAGATGGCTGCACTGTGGGAACACGCGGCCACAGGCTGCTCTTGCATTTGCAGGTGGCTCTTGGGTTCTATGACCAACACACCTTGCTTCTCTACCTGCCTTCCCTTGAAGAGGAGCCCAATAAACATTCTGGGCTTCATACAACCAATCAAGAGGCTGTCCCAGGGAAAACTCTGGAGACTGCTTGGTGCCCATTGCACAGTCTGGAATCAGGGGTCAAAAATCCCGGGATTTGGCCTTGTCTGTGGTTTCAGACATAGCCTGTTGAATATTTGTAAACAACGGTCTCTTGCTGAGTTCATGTGGAAGTAGATACTGAATGGCCTGAGGGTGCAGAGACAATACTCTCCTAGGTTGGCACCTGCCTGTCCACCATCTGGAGACTGCTTGGTGCCCATTGCACAGTCTGGAATCAGGGGTCAAAAATCCCGGGATTTGGCCTTGTCTGTGGTTTCAGACATAGCCTGTTGAATATTTGTAAACAACGGTCTCTTGCTGAGTTCATGTGGAAGTAGATACTGAATGGCCTGAGGGTGCAGAGACAATACTCTCCTAGGTTGGCACCTGCCTGTCCACCAGCAGCAGGAGCTCAGAGGACAGCCAGAGGAGGACTGGGGCAGCCTTTGGGGAGGATGCCAGGTTTTATTAAAGCAGCCCATGCTATCTTTGTTTAGGTCTCAAGCCGGGAAAGTATAGGCTGCTTTTCAATTTAGGGTAGGTTTGCACCATATCACACTGGGAATGTGCATCTCTTCCCCACACTGGAAGCTGATTTTATGTTCAGAGGTTGCTTCTTTTTATGACTTCACAGTGAAGAAAAAGATAAACCACAATAAACACAAGGTAAATCCCTTTAAGGCTGCCTGAGTTCTAGATCAAAATTACAGGATAGGGCTTTCTGCTTGCTGGGTTCTAAACCTGATCCTCATCTTTAGTACTGAGAATAACAATTAAGATGCTCGACTGCTCAGCAGTTTAATAGCCAGAGCTACCTGTTCAGTTCTTCTCTAAAAACCAAGACTCAGCATCTCTGTTCCCCCTTCAGCTCCCTTGATACTGACAGGATGAGGCCAAGATTTCCTGGGAGGGAGGGGGCAGGTTGGGGAGGAAGGAAGGTGTGTGTGCACATCTGAAGAACAGGGTAGGACAGGGGCCAACGGTGTAGCAGGTCTCAAGCCAGCTAGGCTGTCCTCAGCCTGGCTAGACAAGGCCTCCAAGGTTCGCAGGATCTTTGAATTAAGCAAGAATTAATTCATTCAAATATATGTGCTGCTCTGTCTTTCTAAATGACAGAGTCTGAGGCAATACGAGAAAGATCACACTGGGGTTTAATGGTACAAAGAGTCAGATGACCTTCTAAGAAGCCTCTTGAAATAAGCCTTGAAAAACCACATGAAGCTACTTCCCTTGTGCTGCCTTTGGAGGACCTGGGGTCAATGACACAGAGTAGAAGTATATTTCCTAGGCTCAGTTACTGATGATAAAGGCAAAGCTCAACTGTCTGACAATTGAGGTGTCTGGTCATAATATGGAGCAGATATTCCCTTAACACATCTCTCTGGTTCTCATCTGCCTCCTGTGAACAGGGGCAAAGGAGAGACTGCTTCAGGCTTGATATCTGGAAACCCTGGACTAGGAAGACAGATTAACATGAAAAGGATGATCAAGATCAGGGCAGTAGTAATTCTACAGAAAAACAGTAAAAAGGATTAATTACTTCATACAGCATTGCCCCCCTTCCAGTATGTCTGTATTACATGAAAGAGGAGAAAAAACCAGCTTCTAAAATTAACTGAAAAAAAAAAACCAAAAAACAAAAAACTTAGATGTCAACAGGCTGGAGAAATTTTTTGGAACTGAAATTTGATTTTTGCCTAGAATGATAACTCCAATGACTCCCCCTGAAGCCACGTTCTCTCTGGGAAGGGCAGGAATGAACCAGCATACTCTGGAGCAAAGACCACCTCCCTTTTAAGATAGGAACTTGTCACTTTGAAAGGTGAACCCTGGGATGCCAAGAGTGAACATGGCTGCACAGAAACATGTTTTACTTAAAAAACCTTCAGAGAAATGCTTTGCCATCTTATAGAAGCTTCCTAGGGCCACAAAGGCTTAGCTGGGATAACTGTGAATCAAGCCACAGAGGCGGGTAGGCAGGAATTGCCTTCAAGCCCTGCTTTTTTTTTGAGACAGAGTCTCATTTGTCGCCCAGAGTCTCATTTGTAGACTGCTGTGACGTCACAGCTCACAGCAACCTCCAATTCTTGAGTTTAAGCGATTCTCTTGCCTCAGCCTCCCAAGTAGCTGGGACTACAGGCGCCCGCCACAATGCCTGGTTATTTTTTGTTGTTGTTGTTGCAGTTGTCGTTGTTTAGCAGGCCCAGGCCAGGTTCGAACCCGCCAGCCTTGGTGGGTGGCTTGTGCCCTAACCACTGAGCTACAGGCACTGAGCCTCGGGCCCTGCTTTTTGGACTTCAAGAGAAAGTAATTTTTAAACTTAAAATCAAAATACATGAACACTGAAATATGTGCAATGCAGAAAATGTACTTAAATTTGTTTCCTGGGAATCATTGTGAACTGAGTTCAAATCTGTGCTGGGTATGGCAGGGAAGTAAAGTGGTCTTTGCTGCAAATTTTGAACTAGTTTAAAATTATAATTAAACAAAATTCTCCCTTAGAGGAATGTTTACTAATTCACAGTCATCAAATAGTTAAAAACTCATATAAGATGACCATCTTCTGGAACTATTTGGGGAAAGTGAGGTAATAAGGACCTGACATTGGAGTAGCCACTTGGCTGCCTTTAGTTGGATGACTGCTCCCTTCCTTTGCCAGAGGTCAGGCTCTGGGTTGCCACTTATCTCTTTGGTCCTACTTTTGGGGAGAAGACACCTGCTTCTGGGGGACAGGAGGCTCCTTGTCCTCCAGACATCAAGTGGCAGCTACTGGTCCCTGCAGACTTCAAAACTTAATGGTGTAAACTGATTCATAAAAATTTTGCTTTTAATCACTAATGCACTAAATATTTTCATTACAGTTAATCTGCAAACTGGTTATCACCACCAATTCTGATCACAAAATTAGCTGCTCTATATACCTGACAACCTAATGTTTACCAACTTTATCTTTTTTCCCACTTTGCTTTGGGAAACTTTCTGCAATGAGGTCCTTTGCCTCAAAGTTTTAAGGCATTCAAGACACCAGAAAAACAAAAAATATACATAGGAAGAGCTTTTGTGTATAAGCCAATTTTATCCATATAAAAATTAATTTAAATGCAAATGAGTAAGAGGAAAGGTTAAGTGAATCTGGTGTAACTTATTATTTTTCTGATCCTGACAGAGTATATTTAGAAAAATTCACATTGACAAGAATATAGTTATGTAAAGAAGAAGCAAGCAGGTTTCCTAAAGCAGGATTTGGCTCTTTACTAGAACATCAAGTCAGCTTTTGGTGGGGAGTGGGGAGCTGACGAAAATAAACTTCTAAAGTTACTTGAAAGTTCTATAAACGAGATCTACACTGCAACATCTTTTCTCTCCCTCCTTTGCCTTTACTAATCCTAACACCACAAGGTGGATCCAGTGTCCAGGGTAATCCAATATTCAAGGAAAAAAGTGAGGTGTGCTAGGGTGAGGCACTGACAAGACTTACGTGGGGGCTCAGGGCACAGTCTACAGGAGAACACGGAACCAAGCCTTGGAAGGTACTCTGGACAAATCCCATGTTCTTACTACAGCAGAGACACCAAAGCACAGTACCATGTGTAGATTCAGTGTGATCTCATGGGAAAAATACAGAGTGATCACATGAGGCATCATGGTTTGTATTTAGGACACAAAAATTAAATTCATGTGATTCATCCTTACTGAAGAGTATCTACCAGCTGTCTTAGAGGTGCTGACAGTCTGGCAAGGAAATATGCACATCGATCACACAGTTCAATCAAGTAACAAGATGGCGTCCCATCTAGGGGACCTCATAATTGAAATTATTTTCAGAGACCAGAAATAGTACTCACGATCAGATTATAAAATTTCAAACTACTTCTGGAAAAACCCCAAATATTGCCTAAGAAATAGTAACGTTCAAACAGTAAAGAAATAGAACCTCTTAAAAACATGTGTATATAAGAGAATATATTAACATTGAAAATGATCAAATATGTTATAAAAGCCCAGGTATAGGCTCTAGGACTCCTCTGATGGGCCGCCCGGGCAGTGTCCACTGGAGCCTCTGTGGGATGAGCTATCAAAGAGAAAGGCCCCACCCAGACTCACTGGAAAGACGACACAAGTGCTCGTGGCCAACAATCCTGCCATGCACCTCTAGAATGGCTTAGGGAACCAGAAAGCCAGTGCCCCAAGGCAGTGCTGGGTTCTCAGCCAGCAGAAACCCAGTAGCAATCGAAATTAAGTCCAACACTGTCATTATTTGGGGTGTCTGGGGAAAAGATCCAGCCTACTTCACTGCCATTTTGTAAGTATGTCTTCTCTTTTTCATCCTTCATTAAAGGGCAAACACAAAGGGTTTGGGGGGGTCACTTAGGAAGGTGGTAGTGAGGCACAATAGTCTCCGGTTGGTGCTTGGGATTCATTCACTTTAAATAAAATTCATCTCTGAAAAATTAGACATGTTGAATTATACAATATACTGATCAGCTTGGTAAATGAAGGGATATGCTTATAGCAGAAGTAGGTGGTTCTAGGGAAAGGTCTTTATACTATTATACACCTGTGGAAAATCCAATAACCAAGGAAACTGAAATATCTCAAAGTTATACTGTTACGTGAAAAGAACAAGTTGCAAAGCAATAAAGCATAATTACAGTCATTTAATAGAACTAACCATAAATCTGTATTATTTGTGTGTATGTGAAATAGGTATTTGAAAATGCTTAGACCAAGACATCTATTGTGTATCATGGTGACTACGGTTAATAACAACGTATTATAAACGCGAAAACTGCTAAGGAAATAGATTTTAAATGTTCTCACCACAAAGAAAATAATAAATATGTGAGGTAATATGTTAATAAGCTTTAGACAAGCTACAATGTGTACATATTTCAAAACACTGTGTTGCACACAAGTGCACACTTTTTACTTGTCAGTCTTGAGCCCAAAAGTTTGAGCCTGCAGTATGTGTGCCACGATTGTGCCTGTGAATAGCCACTGCACTCTAGACTGGGCAACGTTAATAAGACAAAAAAAATTCAAAGAAACTAAAAATAAAAGCCAAAATGTTTAGGAAATGTTTGGGGAAACCATATAAATGAACAGCAGATTCCTTGAGAGTAGTGAGAGAAAAGGTGAACTTTTAATTTTTATTCCATATTATCTAATTTGCTGTCTAGTTGGAACCTAGGATGAACTTGAACAAGAATGTGCGCCGCGTGTACTAAAAAAATCTTTCCATGTGATGTTATGGAACTAGCTTGTCATAAAGCCTAGACGATTTATTTTAGAGTCAAGCAAATGGTAGTCATTATTCGGAAGAGAATACATCTTTATTTAAGAGCTGAGGACAGAACACACTCACAGCACAAATAATGGAAACTGGCTGGCTATACATTATTACCTACTCTAATCACTAGAGCATTCCTTGAATACTTGCTGGGTTTAAACCAGCCTTGAAGTCAGTTTTTTACCCAAGGCAAGTAGTAATTTATGCCAGGTCCATAGAAAAGACATGATTTAATTAATTTTGCTACTAACGTCTCTCAGTGGAAGATGTACATTTTATTCTCTAGGCTTGTTTGGGCATGTTCTAACAGGATCGGGACACCAAATATAAAACACCACCCAACACTTACAACACACCATTTTTACATACCTTATGGCTTCCGCCATTTTAGTGCTTTCTCGTTTTCTATCATCTGTTAAACGACGTATGAAATAAATAAAGTCAAGACCGCAACAAAAAACACTGCCAACTGCGCTGAGCAGAACCAGCTTGCTGTCGTCAGCCGCCGCTGTGGTCAGAGCACTCTGGATTTCCTTCATTACCTGAAAGTCACCAGAAGTTAAAGTGACAAAGAGCATTTTGGGTACAGAATCATAAAAGCATTTTATTACTGGATAATCTGGATCTATGAAAAAGGCATTCATAGCCTGATAGAGTTTCTTCCCTAGACGTGCCATGATTTTAATTAATTTCCAGTTTCTTATTTTCTGTAACCAGAGATTGGGATGCTGGGGACAGCATAAATATAGCTGGATAGCTAATTATAAATAGAGTATAATTAGAAGGACATGTGAATCTATGGTACCTTAGTATTTCTATAGTCACTGAGGCTCAATAGATAAGGCAAATTACACTTTTATCACTGGGCATTTCTCCAGTTTGGACAGCAGGTGGCATATTCAAACCAGTTGAAAGAAATTACTTCTGTTTTCTTTTTAAAATTTGTTTTACAAAACAAAACAAAAGAAAAAACTCAGCCTATCACACTTGGGGCAGCAGCCTAAATAGTTTGCTGCATAAGTGCATTACTAAGTACAAGCACATTAGCATGGAGGGCACAAAATCATTTAAAACAATCTCTAAGCAGCATTTAAAAATAACCAACAAAGGGACTTTGCAGTTTTAAAAATGTACCAAGGACCAGCTTTGAACTGGTTTGTTACGTGACCCTTGCCAGACGCAGCCTTTCTATACTTTGGTTTTCTTATCTGGAAAAACCTGACTTAGCTGCTCACAGTGGAAAACACACAAATACTAGAACTTTAACATTTTGGTACAGTATAGGGGGTAAATTCCAATACTCCCGATTCTAGATACTTTATAGTCTTCAAACCTTTGCAACCACCAGTCCCCTTCAGTCCTTGAGAGCTCAGCAATGACCATGTGCTGAAATCCTGCAGTGGCAGGTTCTGCAACAATGCTGAAGAATATTTCAAGACCAGGAATGATGACAAATACTGTGAAGGGACTGGGACCCAGGGCTTTTAAATTCTGTCTAAACAAAGAACTCTTTAAGACTGATGAACGCGAAAGCAAAGCATTCTTGCACACACTTCCATGCGACTTCAGGGAGGCTGTGGGCTCCCTGATCTCCTGGGTCCCCTAGATGAAGAGCTCCCGGCCTGGGAGGTGAATGAGGACAGAGGCACAGCCACCACCTGGAGAGTGGGGACGTACACACGCCTGTTGTCCTGACTTCACCATGGTCAGAAGTGATGCGGCACAAAGTGTCCAACTTCCCCTCTGCCCCCTACATTCTGGAGGGATCAGGAGATGGCTCAGAGGGAGACTAGAGAGAGCACAAAGAGGAGTGGCAATCGGCAAAGCAGGCCTGGAAAACAGGGGCGTGAGAAGTGCGAAGCACAAATCAGCCCAAGGAGTGTCTCTCACCTCTGGATTTAGAGAGTTATTCTCGGACGACTTTGTGGATAACAAGATGTGGGTGAAGCCGTCCTGCTTCCTGACGACAATATCTCTGTATCTGTAGGCGCTCTCTGTTTGCCTCACACTGAAACGCAAACGCTTGTCAAAAGGCTGGTCTCTTCTGTCGTCAATAAATTTCCTTTTCCCGGCTGTCACTCCTGTAACAGATGTCTGTATGTTGGTTGTTCCATTGGCTGTTAATGCATCCATGAACGGAGATGTACCTGCCGAGAGTTTGAAACCACAGTGGTCTGTGCTGTCCTACCACCAATTCACTCCCCAGCGTCGTTTCTGAATTAGGTAAAATGCCCATTAGAAACCCAGGATTTAAGGAATTAACACAAGGGCATTAAAAATTAGAATCTTTAGAAAGACAAAACAAATGACAAATGACATTTAAAGTCATTTGTTTTCCTTCAAAGTCTGACAAGGACTTATCTTGCCTAAAAAATTGAAGATGGACAGGTACTAACCGAAACTACAAAACTGGAGATTTTCGAACAACAGAATTAAAGAAGGATAGAGAGTACCTATTCCATGTTGGAGACACTAAAAAGAAAAAAAGGAAGTATCTGACTAGAGTTGAGGTCATCTGCAGTCTAGCCAAAACTTCTTTTTCTGAGCATGCAATTTCGACCTGTCCTCGCGGGTCAGCCACCACTACTAGAGACCACTGCCCCACTGGGGGACACACCAGATGCTCAGGGCTTCTTCCTGAAGCTGCCCTGGGAGGTGATTACTGCAACGTCCATCTACTAGTCCCAGTTCCACTCTTTCTGAAACAGTGCTATAAGTAGCCACAGACAGCACCCTTCCCTCCCACCACACAAAACGTCCTGTCAGGACTCCTGTGTCACAATCTTAAATTCTCTTAAACTTTATATGTATATTTTTTATTATAACAAAGTCAAAGGCTTCATTTAGTTACTAGAGTTAACTAAGATGTATTAAGGTAAGAATTCAAGTATTAAGGCAAATAATTATCCTCTTATCTAAATGAACTGCCTGAGTACCATCTAACATGGCCATAAATGTACAGAGCCTTTGGATAGGGAAAAGGAGAACAAATGTCAGAAAACTGTACCAGATTTCACCAGTAACATTAGCAAAGGTAGAAGTTCTGAGAGGAAGACTGAAGAATTACAAATCAGAAATAATTTCTCCAAAGTGACAAGAGAATAAGCCAAAGCCATCAGAAAAGACATAAGAAAGGACATTTTAGAGCAGCCAAATTTTTTGAAAAATTTACAGAGGTTATAATAATGCATATGGTTCAAGAATCTAAAAATATGAAAAGAAAAATGATGAAAGGCCCCCCAACTCTTCTTCCTATTTGCCCAGGACGGGCACCTCCACCCCCATCAGCCACAGGGCTGGTTTCTCAGGTATTCCTACAGTGTCTTCACGTGTGTGCAAGAAAGAAAGAAAGAATACATCATTCTCCTCCACCCCTCCCTTTAAAAAACACAAATGGTAGAACAGTGGACTCAGTGTGCTATAACAGCTAATTACGTTCCTTACATCTTTCTTGTATGTAGATAAGGTATAACATTGTTAGATCTTGCTTTTATTCCTTTGCTAATATCTTAGGCTTCCCTTTTCTTATCAGGAGAGTTTCTTTTTCTTTTTTAAGACTGCACAGTAGCCCACTGTATGGATACACTGTAATGCATTGCTGCAGTCCACACTGGAACAAACATTAATATTCAATGACCTGTTGATAGGACAAACACTGCTGTAATACATCACCCTGGTCATCACTGCAGTGCTGGCAGGTCTATAGGACAAGTTTCTAAGGGCCTGTAGCCTAGAGTACTTCTAACTGAAGGAGCGTTTGATAAGATGTTACTAGTCTAACCGGGTATTGCTAAATCCTTCTGAGAACCTGGGAAAGATCCCTTCTCATTCTTTTAATCTTCATCCTCTAACCTACCAGAGCCTTCCCTGCTCTGTGCTTTAAAACATTCCCTGATCTCTTCTACCCTCAGAAACACTCTGTGACCTGCTCTTCCTCTTCCCCTCTACCCCATCCCCTGCCTGACATAGCCTCACCTGTCTACACTACTCCCTTTGCCTATCTGTTCTTAACCCTCTTAAATTCAGAGTTAGAGTTAAAGAGGGACAACTCTGAGGATTCTGAACCTGAGACAGGGTGAGCAGGAGGGAGGGGTACCCACAGGGGAGCTCCAGGTAGCTGCATGGAGGGAAGGGGCACTTGGCTTCTTCCACAGTGAGCATCAGGTGAAGATGCAGAGCCCAAGGCCCAGAGACGATGGTTGAGCTGATAGGTAAAAGGTCCAAAGGGAAGAGTGAGCAAGTAAGCCATCTGTGGCCAGCTGGGGAGGGCCAGGAGGAAGGCGAGAAAGCCAGGGCCATGAGGGTGTGTCAACAGAGGCATCTGCTGCAGAAGTGGAGGGGAGACCAGAAGCCATTAATAAACATGGGCAGGCTGATTTGCTACAGTATTGAGGGCAGAAGCCAGATTATAGAAGACGATAAAAAAAAAAAAAACAGATAAAATTCATAAATAAAAAACACATATGTTCAAACCAAGAATCTGTTAAAATGTTCTTTAAAGAAACATAAGGAACACGGAGATACAACCACAGGTGAGAAGACACTAATGATTTCATCTGCCTAAAAAGATCACACTAGCAATAATTCTGTGTAGAGGCAAGCAAGGAAGCTCCAGGACAGGGTGGTGGGGTGGATGAGGAGACAGGCTGGAGACTGGGCCTTCTCAGGAAGAGGGTTCTTTCAGTGAGAGCTGTTAGGTTGCTCAGAGTTCTTCAGCCTGAATTGGATTTTTAATTGGTGCTATACCAAAGCACAAAAAGAATCTTCCCAGCAGGGAAGGCCGGTTGCTATGGTCTGAATGTTTATGTCTTTGCACATCCACACAACGTGATGTCTAAGGAGGAGGGGTGCTTCAGAGGTGGTTTAGTTACTAAGGTAGAGCCCTCATGAATGGGATCAGTGCCCTTATAAAATTTCCATTAGAGAGACCCTGTTTCCCTTTTCCCACCATGTGAGCCAGAAGGTGCCATCTATGAACCAGGAAGAGGGCCCTTAACAGACCACAAATTGGCTGGCACCCTGATCTTGGACTTCCCGGCCTCCAGAACCATGAGAAATAAGTTTCTGTTGTTTATAAGCCACCCAGTCTATGGTATTTTGTTATATCTGCTTCCCATCAGGACAAAGCTGGCTGGCTAAAGGGGTGTTAGCCCTTTCCACCCTTGAATTGCTCTTGGTTTTACAGCATGCTTTCTTTTTCTATTTAAAAGCCACACATTTCTTAAATTCTCCAAGAAGTTTTAATGCTTCCACAGAAGCAGGATTTCTAGGCTACTGGGTTCCTATGTAGCCTTTATATGTGACCTTCAGAAAAACCTCGATATTTTCCTAGTGAAAATATTCTTATAGGTAGTTCCTATGGAGCTATTTGTGGTTCTGCAAATTTAAAAATGGGTTTGTTTCGGCTCACAGTGACTGAGACTACTGAATCTGGCCTCCAGCTCCTGCTAAAACCGTGTTAGCTCACTGGTGCCACTGAGGTCCCTGCTGGTTTCAGACTCTGTGATCTTGTTTATATTCTCAACTACTGTGCCCACTCCAGTGTGACTCCTAGGGCCCCTGGTACCCACCTGTGGAGAGCATGTGGCATCTAATATAAGCAGTCCCCAAGTTACAAACATCTGACTTACATACAACTTGCACTTATGAACACAGGCTATTACAGTAAGGCCCTGAGTTACAAACATCTGACTAATGTATGACTCACACTTATGAATGGATGAATAGAAGCTATTACAGTTAATAAGTAACTGTACCTGTTCCAACTTACATGCAAACTCATCTTAAGAACAAACCTATAGGCTCGGTGCCTGTGGCTCAAGCGGCTAAGGCGCCAGCCACATACACCTGAGCTGGCAGGTTCGAATCCAGCCTGGGCCCGCCAAACAACAATGACAGCTGCAACCAAAAAACAGCCGGGCGTTGTGGCGGGCGCCTGTGGTCCCAGCTACTTGGGAGGCGGAGGCAGGAGATTCGCTTGAGCCCAGGAGTTGGAGGTTGCTGTGAGCTGTAATGCCACAGCACTCTACCCAGGGGGGCAGCTTGAGGCTCCTGTCTCAAAAAAAAAAAAGAACAAACCTATAGAACCTATCTTATTCATAACCTGGGCTTTAGGTATGTTAAGTGGACTGGCAGGACAGAGCCTTGGAGTCACAAACTGCCAGCACCGAGCCTGGTACTGACCACCACCACCCTGCCTCTCACTTAAGACGATGGTATCTATACCATGCAGGTTTGTGGCCACCTCGGGACCTTTGCACGTGTTCTTCCCAGTGCTTAGAACACCTGTGTCCTAGAACTGAACTGGCCAGTTTCTTCTGCTTATCTGGACAGCAGCCCATATGTCAGCTCCTCAGACAATTCTTTGTGGATCACCTCAACTAATGTGAGCCCATCACGGCTGCAAGTTACCCTGGTTTGTTTTCTTCAATCATCCCTCAAAGTCCACTAAGCTCTGTAATTGCAGGGTCCCTGCTTTCGCATTCACTAATGGGCCCTCAGTAGGTACCATACTTGTAAATGTTTACTGAATAAGTGAATGAAAGGGACTTTAAAGTCCCATTAGTCCAGGTCCCTCCCTTTAGAGATGAGAAGTGGCCTGTCAAACATCACACAGCTAATTACCTGAAGCCAAGCCAGGGACAGTAAGCTCTACACTTCAGAGCAGAAGCAACTGCTAATGACAAAGCAAAAGGTGAACACTAAGATTCAGAGGAAAATATTCCCCCACAATATAAACTGAGTGGAAATTTTGTCTGACTCACTAGACCGACATCATGAAAAGGAAGGAGCAAAACATTGCCTCTGTGAACTGATAGTTCTTAAAGGACTTGGATCCAGAGACTACAGATGCTTTCCTAGGATTTATTAACATAAAATTTGACTAAGAAAGAAATCTATTTTAGTGCCTATACTAATAACTGGTTTTCTTTTAATATGTTAAAGAGCACAAAAGGATATCCTCAAACATCTATATGTATTACAAATGCTTCAGAAAGTATAAATTTCTCTAAAAATGACTTGTGACCTTGAGAGAGGAACAGTCACTGTAGTTCCTCACCTGCCACTGGAAACTGAACAAAACACATGAAACAATTCTTTTCAGGCAATGGACAATAGATAGTGTAGGACTGCGTTCCCAGAGTGTAGGAAGTGAGCCTAAGGGGCCACCTACAGCCAGCAAAGATGCTGAGTTAGATCAGAAGACTTGGGGAGGTCTGGGCAGCTATAATTTGTGGCGGGTAGTGTATGGCAAAGAAAGGAGATATACAGAAAAGTCCCAGAACTTCCTAGGGACCCCTCCTCCCCACCTTGATCCTTTGCTGAATGACACCCTGAGCATGCACAGGGAGAAATTCTACAAGGCTGGCCCCACAGGGAACAACTTTGAAGTAAGAACAATCACTAAAGACCTATAAAATGACTAATTCTCAGAGTTCACACAAGACTAAGAGTCCTCACAGCTGAGTGGAGAGACCTCATCCAATAGAAGGGCCATTCAGTAGAGACCTCGGAATAGGCATGTATTAGTAGACTTAATCTAGCTCTAGAATGAAGGATACTTAGAATTGCACTAACAAGGCTTAAAAATAAACCTTGACAGGATCAAACTGATACACAAGTAGTAATTTCCTGCCAGAACAAATCTAACACTTAAAAAAGGCATAAAACAAAATCCAGCACACCAAAGTGTAAAAGTCACCATGTTCAGCAACTAAATAAAAATTCCTAGACTAGCAAAGCAGGAAATAGGATTGATGATCAAGAGTAAATTAGTTTATAGAAAGAGAGTTAAAGTTTCTGGAGACAAGCACATAATCAAAAGAACAAATAGACAACCTAGCTATCAAGGGCTAAAATTATTTGCAAGGGCAAATCAAGGGCTAAAATCATTTGCACGCTATCCCTCTGATCAAGAAACACCATAAGCATGTCCTTTTAAGGTTTTAAGCAGTTTTAGCAGGTGTGTATCCGGATCAACTTGCCATATGGTAACTGTTGCTAGTTTAGTGCCATCATTAGGAATTTACAGAACCACACTTCATTACAATGTTCTCTGTAACATGGGAACTGTCTCCCACTATAAACATGATCTATAAGCAGAGACACAGAATCTAAATTATTATCAAGTTTGGTATTGTGATATAGGCACTGATCCTTTTGTAGGTCTACTGCCTGCCACAGAGAGTCCGTAAATGCCATGGAGGAAGCATCATTGATGGTAGTAAATAAGTCTGAAGTTTGTCCAACAGTTTAGTTTGGGAAGCTGTCCCTTTGCCTTCCCATTCTGCTTTTGCACGTAGGTCTTCTGCATGGTTACACATCATTTGCCCACTAAAGACATGAATGTGCTCTGTATTGTATTTCAGAGACGTTAATTCACAGCAAAGAACCTGAAGTGCCTCTACGACCTTGCCATCCTCCAAGTATTTTAGACTCTACAAAGAACTCAGGCAAATCAACACAAAAAGCTCAAACCACCTCCTTAAAAAGTGGGCAAAAGACATGAACAGAAACTTTTCTTTTTTTTTTTGAGACAGAGCCTCAAGCTGTCCCCCTGAATAGAGTGCCATGGCTTCACTGCTCACGCAACCTCCAACTCCTGGGCTCAAGCGAGTCTCCTGCCTCAGCCTCCCAAGTAGCTGGGACCACAGGCGCCTGCCACAACGCCCGGCTATTTTTTGGTTGCAGCCATCATTGTTGTTTGGCGGGCCTGGGCTGGATTCGAACCCGCCACCTTAGGTGTATGTGGCTGGCGCCTTAGCCGCTTGAGCCACAGGCGCCAAGCTACAGAAACTTTTCAAATGAAGACAGACTAATGGCAAAAAAACACATAAAAAAGAATTGAGCATCGTGGGACTGCAAATCAAAACCACACTGAGATATCATATAACTCCAGGGAGAATGGTGCATATCAGGAAGTCGCAAAGCAATTGGATACTGGCAAGGATGCAGAGAGAAAGGAATACTGTTGGTGGGACTGCAAACTAGTACCTCTGTGGAAAGTAGTGTGGAAACACCTCAATGAATTAAAAGCAGGCCTACCATTTGATCCAGCAATCCCACTACTAGATATTTACCCAAAGGAAAAAAAAGTTATTTTATTACAAAGATACTTGAATGTTTATAGCAGCACAATTCACAATCACAAAGATGTAGAAACAACCCAAGAGCCCATCAATACATGAATGGATTAATAAAATGTATTGCATACTGGAGTACTTCTCAGCCACAAAAAATGGTAATTGATTATCTTTTGTAACAATATGAATGGAGTTGGAGACTATTCAACTCCAATACCTCTTGGAGGTATTGAAGTGAAATACCTCAAGAATGGAAAAATAAACACCAAAGGGACTCAATCCTTAATGAGAACTAACTGATCAGCCAGTTATGTGCAAAAAAGCAAAACTCAATGGAATCTGAGTGAGTGGGTGAAGGAAGAAAGGATGGGCAAACACAGTTAATGGGTACATCGTACATTTTCTGGGTGAAGGACACACTTGGAACTCTGACTTAAACAAATGTGTATACCCCTGTAATATTCTGAAATTAAAAAAATTAAAAAAAAAAGAGACCTAAAAATGAGACATGATTACCAGGTAACATTTAAAGAACTGTTATAAATCACCTCAACGTGCTCACACATTTAAATGACAACATGAACATAAGGCAAAATGACAGATAGGAAACAAAGATTTCATTGAATATGTTTAACAGATACTACAAAAGAAAAGATTAAAAGACTTGAAGACAGCAATGAACTGTATAAAAATTCAGTACAGAGAGACAATAGAACAAAACAATGAAGTCAGCCTGAGTACCCACTCTCCAGAGATATATTTTCATCTCAGGAGGTGGATATGTGGTGTATGTGTGTGTAAGTAATCTGTAGAAATAATGGCTCAAAGTTTTCCATATTTGATAAAAACCAGAAGCCTACAGATGCAAGAGGGTTAACAAATAGCAGTCAGGATAAACACACACACACAAATCCGAAGTAGGCATGTTACTGAAAACCTGAAGAAAAAAGGATTACAGATAAAACAGAAGAAAAACTCCATACTTGTTTCAGAAAATATATAAGACAGAAGAAAATGGAATGAGAAGGGAGATTCTGGGAAGATGACTGGCTGTTAGCAACCCTTGGCAGAGGCTCCTGAGCAGAGAAAGAATAACTAGACATAATCAGACTGTATGAAGCCAAAGACAGGGAGCTGTGCCAAGAAAGAAGTTTGGCAAGCTATAATTCCAAGGAAGAGCATTCAAGAAAACATATTACAGGTACAAAGCCTATTGACTAGAGGATGGGAGAGCCCTCCCCCAAGCAGGGGGTCTGCTGCAGGCTATCTGCAAACGAGCAGGCAACTAAAAACCTCTCATTTTACTTCGCTGAAGAGAGCCGCTGAACTCCAGGTCTCTTTCTCCTGGGAGGCCCCATTTATGAACCTAGAAACCACCCCACCAGACATAAAATATTTTTTAAATAACAGATATTTTCCTCCACAAGTCCAAAATCCCAGTCCACCCTTTCCCGCTCGCACAGCAGCCGGAAGTTCTGTCCCCCGCATAGCACAGAGTATTTAATCTTGTCCTGAGAGAACTGGGCATAGTGGGGACCTCCAACCATCAAGACAGAATCTGAGACTAACAGGGATGAAAGAGGGTGTGGGAAGAAAGGGACACTGAGCAGGAGGAGGGGCAATCCCCTGGTAATGACTATGACTGGCCACTGGTAGTGTTGACCCTCGTTTGGGCTGTATCTGACAGAACAGGGTGCAGAACCCTGGCTCTGACGGCACCCATAGTGGGAGAGTGGTTGCCCCATGTGGAATGAGTTCAGCAGTCTGGGCTGGTGAGCAGAGGCTTGATAGGCATGGACTGTGACCTGAGAGCAAGAGTGCGGTCTCCTGATTCCAAAAGAATCCTCAAGCAGTGGCTTACTTGGTGTGAACCAAGACCTGAGGGGGCTAGCTCCACTGCCTCCAGTGGGGCTGGTCAACAGAGGCTTGCCAGGCAGTGAGTGGGCTGAGACTGGCAGTTGCGGTCATGGCCCCCTGATTCTAACTGGTTTGGCAAGCAGTGGCTAGCTGGATGTGGACTAAGACCAGCGTGTGGGGGCGTGGCCCCTGGCTCCAGCTGGGCCTGTGAGCAGAGAAGTAGACAACAGTGTGGACTGAGTGTGGTGGGCAGGAGTGTGGATCCCTGGCTCCAAGTGTGCTATTGGAGACCCTTGAATCCCTCTCTGTTAGGCAGGGTTTGCACTGCCTGGGACAATTTGTTTGGAACCCATGTCTGGGGCTGTCCCCTTAGGGACATTCTAGAACCTTCAAGTTCTGTAGCGGAAAAGAACTGAAGGGTAGGGGCTGGATGCTGCAGCTGTTTGTACCTCTTCATAGTTGAGATTAAAACCTAATACTATGGTTTCTTAGGATAGGGTAGAGGTTGGCTGATATCGAGTTAGCTTGTGCTATCTCACCAAGTAGATCTTCAGTCTCTGGCTAAAACTCTGAAAGGGGCCTTTGAAATTATACAATTACAAAGCCTAGAGATTTGGTAAAGGGCTAACACTACTACCTGGGAACCCCAATTCAATCTCACTCTACTCATTCTAATAACCAAGCAGTGGAAAAAAAACATGGTGCGGACCCAACAGAAGAACTCTGGCAACATGAATAACTAGAGTAGATCAACCATCCCAAGAAATGACAAAGGAGATACAACTGAAGATGCCATGCATAGACAAATGGCAGCAATGTCAGAAATTGAATTCAGAATATGGAATGCAACTAAGATAAACAGAATAAAAGAAAAGATAGAAATTGAATTTCAAAGAGTAGTTCTAAAATTGTCTCAAGAAATTAATGAATTCAAAGCCCAAGTCACCAAAGTTATGGACATAATGAGAAAAGAGATAGCAGAGCTCAAGGAAATTAAAAAGTTAGTTGAGGAGCTCTGAAATATAGTAGAATCCCTTAGTAATAGAGTTGATCAGGCAGAAGGAAGGATCTCTGAAACTGAGGACAAAACTTCTGAACCGTTCCCAAACCCTCAAAGAGACAGACAAATGGAGAGCAAAAACTGATCATTCCCTGAGAGAGTTGTGGGATCACTCCAAAAGATCAAACATTCATCTTATAGGGATTCCCGAAGGAGAAGAGAATGGTCCTAAGGGTATATATGCTCTACTCCAAGAGATTTTGGAGGAGAATTTCCTAAGCATTGCAAGAGATACAGAACTTCAGATGGCAGACAGTGTCAGAACCCCAGCAAGACTCAATCCAAATAAAGCATCTCCTAGACACACTGTGATTAACTTTTGCCAAAGTTAAGAGGAAGGAGAAAATTCTGCAAGCAGCCAGACATAAGAAAAGCATCACTTACAAAGGAAGAAATATCAGAATGACTGCAGATCTCCCAGCTGAAAAATTTCAAGCCAGAAGAAGATGGTCATCAACCTTCAGTATCCTAAAACAAAACAACTTCCAGCCCAGGATTCTCTATTCGGCTAAATTGAGTTTCATTTGTGATGGAGAAATGAAATACTTTAATGACATAGACATGTTGAAGAAATTTGCTATAACTAACCCAGCTCTCTAGGATATTTTCAGACCCATCCTCCACAACAATCAGTGCAATGCTCTACCTCCAAAGTAAACTCACCCAGAAATTCTTGAACAAAACCCAACTTCCACAGTGATGAAAGGATTAAAAATATCCACAGGCTATCTGAAAATCATGACATCCAAAACATAAACCAGGCTCATCAATTATCTCAATTAATGTGAATGGCTTAAATTGTCCTCTAAAGAGGCACAGCCTGGCTGACTGGATACATAAACTCAGATCGGATATCTGTTGTATACAAAAATGTCATCTTACCTTAAAGGATAAAAATAGACTCAGGGTGAAGGGATGGACTTCTATAATATAGGCAAATGGAAACCAGAAAAAAGGGGTTGCAATTTTAGTTGCAGATACAATTGTCTTTAAATCAACAAAGATAAAGAAAGATAAGGAAGGTCACTACATATTTGTCAAAGGAAACACCCAACATGAAGAGATTTCAATAGTTAACATTCATGCACCCTACCAGAATGGTCCTTAATTCATAAAGCAGACCCTAATGGATATGAACAACTTGGTATCTTTCTACACCATAACAGTTGGAGATTTTAACACCCCTTTGACAGTTCTGGACAGATCCTCCAAGAAGAAACTAAACAAAGAAATACTAGACTTAAACCTGACCCTAGAAAAAATGGACTCTACAGACCTCTACAGAACATTTCATCCTAATAAAACTCAACATACATTCTTTTCATCAGCTCACAGGTCCTCCTCCAAAATAGATCATGTCCTAGGACATAAGTCTAACCTCAGCAAAATTTAAAGTATAGAAATTATTCCTTGTATCTTCTCAGACCACCATGGAATAAAAGTTGAACTCAACGGCAACAGGAATCTTCATATTCAAATGAAGTCATGGAAACTAAATAATCTTAGGCTGAATGATAGCTGGGTCAAAGACAAGATTAAGAAGGAAATCACCAAATTTTTGGAACTAAATGATAACAAAGACACAAATTATCAAAACCTGTGGGATACTGCAAAGGCAGTCCTAAGAAGGAAATAGCATTGGAAGCCTTCATCAAGAAAACAGTGAGGAAGCCAACAACTCAATGTATCATCTGAAGCAACTGGAAAAGGAAGAACATTCCAATCTCAAACCCAGCAGAAGAAAAGAAATAACCAAAATTAGGGCAAAATTAAATGAAATTGAAAACAAAAGAATCATTCAGAAGATCAATGAAAGAAAAAGTTGTTTTTTTGAAAACATTAACAAAATTAATAAACCTTTGGCCAACCTAACCAGAAATAGAAAAGTAAAATCTCTAATATAATCTATCAGAAACAATAAAGGAAAAATAACAGACACTTCAGAAATTCAAAAAAATCCTCAATGATTACTACAAAAATCTTTATTCCCAGAAATATGAAAATCTGAAGGAAATGAACCAATATCTGGAAGCACACCACTTTCCTAGACTCAACCAGAAAGATTGAGAAATCCTAAATAGATCTGTATCAACCACTAAAACAGCATCAAAAATATGAAATCTCCCTACAAAGAAAAGTCCAGGACTAGATGGCTTCACATTCAAATTCTACCAAACCTTTCAAGAGGAACTAGTACCTATATTATACAATGTTTTCCAAAGCATAGAAAAAGAAGGAATACTTCCCAACACATTCTATGAAGCAATTATCACCCTGATCCCCAAACCAGGAAAGGATCCAACAAAGAAAGAAAATTACAGACCAATCTCATTAATGAATATTAATGCAAAAATATTCAATAATATCTTAGCAAACAGAATCCAACAACACATCAAAAAAATTATACACCATGATCAAGTTGGTTTTATTCCAGGGTTACAGGGTTGGTTCAACATATGGATGTATCTTTAAATATAATACATCACATCAATAAAATAAAAAAAGACCAGAGAGTTCTTTTCCCCCTCCAGAAGGTCTGGTGCATTTTATTTCTTCTGTATTCCTTTCTAACTTCTAATAAAAATCTTGTCTTGCTCCTAAAAACAAACACCCCCCCCCAAAAAAAAACCAAGACCATATGATTCTCTCAATTGATGCAGAAAAAGCCTTTGATAATATCTAGCATCCTTTCATCATCAGAATTCTTAAGAAAACAGGCATAGGAGAGACATTTCTTAAACTGATAGAGGCCATCTACAGCAAACCCACAGCCAATATCATATTGAATAGTGTAAAACTGAAGACATTTCCACTCAGATCAGAACGAGGCAAGTATACCCACTATTTCCACTGCTATTCAACATAGTAATGGAAGTCTCAGCCATCACAATCAGGCAAGAGAAAGCAATCAAGGGTATCCAAATAGGGTCAGAAGAGATCAAATTCTTTGCTGATGATACGATCCTACACCTGGAAAATCCCAGGGACTCAACTTCAAAACTCTGAGATGTGATTAAGGAATATAGCAGCATCTCAGGATACAAAATCAATACTTACAAGTCAGTAGCTTTTATATATGCCAACAACAGTCAAGCTGAAAAAAATAATCAAGGACTCTATTCCTTTTACTATAGTGCCAAAGAAGATGAAATATCTGGAAATTTACCTAACAAAGGATGTGAAAGATCACTACTATAAGGAGAACTATGAAACTCTGAGAAAAGAAATAGTTGAAGATGCTAACAAATGGAAAAAGATACCATGCTCATGGCTGGGAAGAATCAACATTGTTAAAATGTCTATACTATCCAAAGGAATCTACAGATTTAATGCAATCTCTATTAAAGCACCATGTCATACTTCAAAGAACTTGAAAAAATAGTACTTCATTTTATATGGAATCAGAAAAAACCTCCAATAGCAAATACATTACTCAGAAATAAGAACAAATCAGGAGGTATCATGTTACTAGACTTTAGGCTATACTATAAATCTACAGTGATCAAAACAGCATGATACTGGCACATAAAGAAAGCGGTAGATTTATGGAACAGAATAGAGAACCAACAGATGAATCCAGCTACTTATCACCATTTGATCTGCGACAAGCCTGTCCAAAATATTCAGTGGGGGATGGTGCCTGTGGCTAAAAGAAGTTGGGCACCGGTCCCAAATACTGGAGGTGGTGGGTTCAAGCCTGACCTTGGCCAAAAACTGCAAAAGAAAAAGAAAATTCAGTGGAGGAAAGACTCCCCATTTAACAAATGGTGCTGGGTGAACTGGTTGGTGACCTACAGAAGACTGAAACTGGACCCACACCTTTCACCATTAATAAAAATTGATTCTCACTGATAAAAGGATTGAAACTTAAGACATGAAACTATAAAAATAGTAGAAGAGAGTGTAGGGAAAACACTTGAAGAAAAATCAGCCTGGGAGAATATTTTATGAGGAGGATCCCCTGGGCAATTGAAGCAACACCAAAAATACATTACTGGGATCTGATCAAACTAAAAAGCTTTTGCACAGCCAAGAGGATAGTAAGCAAAGCAAACAGACAACCTTCAGAATGGGAGAAGATTTTTGCAGGTTATGTTTCTGACAAAGGTCTGATAACTAGAATCTACAGAGAACTCAAACTAATCAATAAGAAAAGAACAAATAGGCTCGG
>NW_003852421.1:1924380-1948083 GCF_000181295.1 Otolemur garnettii | reverse complement strand
GTTTCTAGGTGGGCAAGAGACTTGAACAGAAACTTCTCTGATAAAGATAGGTGCAAGGCCTACAAACACATGAAAAAATGGTCATCATCCTTAATCATCAAAAAAATGCAAATCAAAACCATTCTGAGATAACTCCAGTAAGATTAGCTCACATCACAAAATCCCAAAACTACAGATGTTGGTGTGGATGCGGAGAGAAGGGAACGCTTCTACACTGCGGATGGGAACACAAGCTAATATGACCTTTTTGGAAAGAAGTTTGGAGAACACTCAAGGAACTAAAAGTAGACATATCATCTGATCCTGCAATTCCTCTACTAGGTATATACCCAGATGATCAAAAATTATTTTACAACAAAGATATTTGCACCAGAATGTTTACTGCAGCACAATTCATAATAGCCAAGACATGGAAATAGCCCAAGTGCCCATCAACCCATGAGTGGATTAACAAATTATGGTATATACACCATAGAATACTATGCAAACAAAGATGGAGACTTCACATCTTTTATGTTTACCTGGATGGAGCTGGAACATCTTCTTAGTAAAGTATCTCAAGAATGGGGAAAAAAGGTATCCAATGTACTCAATACTACTATGAAATCAATATATAATCACCCACACAATCATATGAATGACAAAACATAACTACAGTCCAGAAAGTAGAAGGGAAGAGGAGAGAGAGGGGAGGGAGGGGAACCTCACCTAAAGTACATAATGCAATTGTACATTTCAAAACTATTTAGAAATGAGCATAATTGTGATGGACATGTTACTTAGTTAATGTAAGCATTTCACATTGTATACCGAAGCAGTACTCTGAACCCCATAAATGCATCAATGTACAAATAAAAAGTAATTTAAAAAAAACAAAAGGGAATAAAACCTCTGAAGAGCAAGCAAAAAAAAGAAAAAAAGCCTATGCACAGAGCATATACATCGCATAAATGTCCTTCACAAACAGATGAGAAACAAAAACATTTCCAGACAAAAGCTGACTCCCCAGCAGACCTGCATGTAAGAAATGTTAAAGGATGTTGTTCAGGTAGCTGAAGGTATCAGCTAGAAACTTGGGTATATACAAAAGAGTGAACAGCATCAGACTGATAAATGGATGAATACAAATCTGTATAGACTGTATAGTAAGTGTAATTAACTAAAGGTAGAAATTAGTAGCTGCTTGGCCTGATCATAGAATATGCTCCTGCTGTCACACCAACCTAACAAATATGAATAAAAACTGCTCTGTATATGCTAAGCAAGTATGTCAAAATATCTTCAAAACTACTCTCTAGAAAAAGAGGTTGTCAAGACTGATCTCTGATGCAACAGAAACAAAAAGAGAAAAGTAACCAAAGAAAAATGAAAATAAGGTGATTAGGGAATTGCCTCTTAAAACCATTTTTGGGCTACCAGGCAGGTTAGGGAACAGCTGACTGTACAAATATACAGGTTCAGAGCACAGAGAAAAGACAATTATCCAATTCATTTTGTAAAAATAACTCTGATGTCAGATCTTGGAATAGCTGATACAAAACAAAATCATATATCAATTTTACTTATTACTCATGGCGACGTAATTCAACTTTATTAACAGTTGAAAGTTTATGCCAAAGGGCATTTAAAGATATTGGGAAATATCCCAGTGCAAGGGCAAGAATCATAAAAACACACTAAACAAAAGCTTTCTTAGATTCTAGAAACTATTTAGGAAATAAATACACATTAAAAACACCTCATCTGCAATAACTAAAGTTAGGAATAAACTTAATATTAAAAAAATACACAGAAGGAGTAAGTAAAAAACATCGAGTTTTACTAAGGAACATAAAAAGAGATAAAAATTGGAAGAAAATGCCGTGATTGTGGAGCACGCCGAACACTACAAAACATAATTCTAGTAGACTTTCTATCAAAATCTCAAGGTTTAAGACTCAGCAAGAAAACGGGCTACAAAACTTGCAAAAAGAATGAGTGAAATATACCTTTAGTTACGTATTATAAATACAAACAAAGAGCATACGCTAGTATAGGAGAAGAGGATGAGCGAGTAGTCTACAAAAGCTCCTGTGACAAGGATGAGGACACAGCACGGCAAATCAATATACGCTGGGACGGACCACAGAAACGATGAGAAAATTAGAAAGTTTTCTTTAAAAAAAAAAGCCCTCTTATTTTAATAAAAAGTGTAACAGAACACAGAGGAGGAATCTATGTATATTTATAGTTTCTAGATGGGGAAGAAAAATAAAAAGGATAGAAGTACAAATACAGAATTTTTACAGAATAAAAAAATTGAAAGTATATGAAAGGCTAATACTTTTTATCACTAAAGAAGTAACATAAATTGATTTTTAAATTTGTTTTTCAGATAATTAAGGTCTCACTTTGTTGTCCAGGCTGGAATGCAATGGCATGGTCACTGCAGCCTTGAACTCTTGGTCTTCCATGAATGCTCCCGCCTTGGCCTCCCAAAATGCTGGATGACAGGGGTGAACCACTGCACCTGGCTTTGTGTAAACTGATTTAAAACAGGAACATACACCCCCAAAGGATGTGCACAGAAAATTCAAATGATAGAATAAAAACACTAAAACGTGAAAAACTGACCTCACATTCCTTCTACCTTCAGATTATGAACTTTTAAAATATGGTAATTAAGTCAGGGCTAGATAGAGCACATATACATAAATTGGTACGTTTCTAGAAAGCAATTTGTAGGATGTACCAATCAACCTCTGGCCTCACAATTCTAATCCTAAAAAAGGAAAGAAATCATGAGGGCATGTTTTTACATACAAAAAGTACTCAAATAGCTTTAACTTTAAAATGGAAAAACTGTTAAGAGCTCTAATTTAGTGTCTAATAGCAAGGAAACAGTTAAATTAATTATGACATACATGTACCTGACAGTATTATATAGCTATTTCTTTATGGAGATTTTAAAAATACACATATCCATAAATTAGTACATAACAGCAACTGCCATCTTATATGCACCGAGCTCTTAGCATAAACAACCTAATTTAAATCCATACCGCACACTTGAAAGGTCTGTGGTGTCTGTGGATCTGATTCCCAAATCTGTGTTCTTTCACCACCCCCACCAAAATTAAAATAGTATGTGAAAGAAATGAAACAAAAGATAACTAAAAGGGTGTGTGGATGTGTCAAACAACGTTTCCCTGGGAGTTTAGTAGGAATGTGAACTAAAGAAATGTTAATGATGCCTCTTTCTTGGTGACAGAGATAATAGGGTAATTTTTATATTCTTGGTTATTTTGTAATTTCTGTAGTACATCATTCATAAGTAGGAAATCAATGAACTATGATGCCATGGCACTCAACCCAGAGCAACAAAGTGAGACTGTGTCTCAAACAAAACAAAACAAAACAAAACAAAACAAGGAAATCATTTGAAATCATGTAATAGCATCCATCCAAATTCAGATGAAAGTATGTGAGAGATTATTTTCGCTAGGTAAAAATTTACTGGTATTTCTCTGACTATAATTTAGTTTAAAACTGTTTAATAAAAAGTAAGTTTTAATATGTTATGATGGTAGAAAAAAAGAGTTCAAAAACTGTTTATCATTATTCCGGATATTGATGGTTATTATTTTTTTTAGTCTGAAGTTAGTGAGGACTACTGTGTCTACAGAATTAGTAACTCTCCTTTATAAAGTTCACCATTTCAAAATAGAGTTACTCACATCTATCAAACCTCATCCTATTTAACTATACACAATCCTACAGTTTTACTCAGATTATATAATGTGCAAACTTAATTCTTTAAGGGAAAAAATGTTACTATGAACACAGAAGTAAAGGTAGGCTTTAAACAGGAGGTAGGCATACGCCTTTCCCCCTTAATGTGTTATAGGAATCTGTTACAAATAGTTAAAAGTCTCTGCTCCAGCTTCTTCAGTTACAGTCCCCTATCCACAGGGATCTCTGAGCTTAGGGTTATAGATGCTCACACTTTGCCGTCTTCAAGAAAGACATTAATATACCATCAGTACCCCATGTTTTGTTCCAGCACAAATGATGTATTGGGAACAATTTCAGAGACCTGTGAATTTCACATATGCTTATGGGCAATTGTCTGGAGAAAGTCAGTGAATGTCTAACAGTAGTTGTCAGGGAGGAATACACAAAACACACACCTGCACCCAGCTCCAACAGCCCATTCGCACCAGGTTTTAGAGCTTTCCTTGTGATTTCAGATCATGTTCCTTCCACAGCTTCAACCACGAGCTGCAACCCAACCCTTCCAATGCCCACTTCTGCAAGCTGGTCTTCTTCAAGATAAAGTACCATATCTATTGTAGTATTGGTATTTACGTTTCTTTACCATTTAACATGTGAAACCGTGCTACTGCTTCTATTTGGTTCTTATCTCAATTTTTGGTTTCAGTGAGAAAGGGTTTTAGAGTTGTGTCCCTAACCGCATTCCCCCCATTTCCCCTGCAGACTTTATTGCATCATTTTGCACAGTGTGGTTACTTTTAAGAATACATATGCCACATTATGGCAGAGTTAGCTCTTTAAGTTTCCGCTCCACTATTCAAGAGCAAAGTCCTTCTTTTTGCTTAATTCAAGAAAGGATTTATTCACAGCCATGTTTTTGGAGCTGGCCCTAAAATATGAAACCATTTTAACTCTCGAATCTTTGTCTTTGCTCACAAATCTTCCTTAGAGTACCGCGTTCACATGCAACCTCGCACACCACCCGTGAAACCTAGGGGGACTGAGGGAGTTGCACCCTAACCTTCAGGCCAAGTACTGGCCAGACAAATCTCTCTTCAAACCAGTTAGTGGAATCCTGTCCTTGCTCATCACTCCGCAGAAGGAGAGTAAGCAGGGTACAGACAATCTTTAGAATCTGCCTCAACCTGGACCCTTGACTCAGAACCTTGCTGGTGGCCCCTTGGTATTACTCCACCACAGACGCTCTCCAACCTCAGGTTGGATGAACACCTGCAGCTCTGGACTTGGCATTCAGAGACCACGGGAAGCCCATTTTTGCGCCACCACTGTAGCTCTTGAATGTTGGGGCTTGGTGGTACTTTATTTTTGAGCATTATAACAGAAAATTCAATAAAATAGCTCCTTATACACTAGTGCCTTTCATATAAATTTATTATCATTGAACTAAAATAAAACCTTATTTTTAAGAATGAGCCTGTCCAAATCTGCCACAAAAACACATCTATGCCACCCTGCATACTCCTAAAGCTTGGCCACAGGCACAATGACCCCCTCCCATCAACTGTGTGTTCCACACTTCAGGCACTGTTGCCTCTTGACACATACAGAGCCCTTATCCTCCCACGAATGGGAGAGGAGGCCAGACTGTCCTTGGTGACCAGCACCAAGCTTCCTCTCATACATCTGCAAGAAACGACAACGAAGTTCTGTCAGACTAGCCATTTGTCAGGCTGGCAAAACCACCACTGTTACTGCAAAAAAAACAAATGCCTGAGCACTCCCCTTCCTGGGCAGGCTGCTACAGCAGTCTTTTTCCATGCTGGGTCAGGATTAGAAGGTCCTTTTCTTCTAGTCATTTCAGCATGGCTACCCCACACTTAGTCTGATGATCAACCCTGGGGTTCCTTGTCTAAAGGTGCAAGAATGGGTGAGTACCATGTTCTCTTTTTTTTTTTTTTGAGAGAGAGAGAGTCTCACTATGTTGCTCTAGGTAGAGTGCCATGGTGTCACAGCTCACAGCAACCTCAACCTCTTGGACCTAAGCAATTCTCTTGCCTCAGCTTCCCAAGTAGCTGGGACTACAGGTACCCGTCACAAAGCCCAGCTATTTTTTGTTGCAGTAGTCATGGTTTAGCTGGCCTGGGCTGGGTTTGAACCCACCAGCCTCGGCGCATGTGGTCGGCGCCGTAGCCACTGAGCTATGGTGTCGAGCTGAGTACCATGTTCTTGCTCCCTGGATAGTAACTGCCCTACTCTACACAAAGGCACCTTTTAAGCTGTGGGATGTAAAATGTGTTTCATGGTTACCAAGTGGTAGGTATTTATTTATTTAAAACAGAACATACAAGCTGAGCATACAAGCTGGCTCACAGGTTCAAGACCAGCCTGAGCAAAAGTGAGACCCCATCTCTTAAATTAGCTGAGTGTTGTGGTGGGCACCTGTAGTCCCAACTACTTGGGATGCTGAGGGAAGAGGATCAATTGAGCCCAAGAGTTTAAGGTTGCTGTGAGCTGTGAAGCTACGACACTCTGAGGGACAACAAAGTGAGACTCTGTCTTAACAAAGCCAAAACCAAAACAAAACCAAAATAGACTAGGGGAAACTAGAGACTGGCACAGCAGTGCCATGATGTGCCTCTCACTTCAGGTCACACTGTAGGAGCCCTGGAATGTTGTTCCCGTGCCACTGAGGCTCCCCACACTATGCTCTCCTTGGGAGAAAGCTCCAGGTGTGTTCCCAGTCAGCGCCCAGAAGAGGCGTCTTTGATAACCCCTAGCCCCGAATCAACTGGGCCCTGAGGGGGAGCACACCGCTCTACCTGGCCCTGAGTCAGCACTGGACACTTAGGGTACAGTAATAAATAAAGCTGAGACTCAAGTACTCAATGACTTTGCTTCTTCAACTGTGAAGCCCTCATCTTCCCCTCTGCAGGTGGTACAGAGGGGAGAGGAGGACTGAGACAGAGGACAGGACACTAGCTTGACTCTATGGCTAACTGGCCTCTGGTGGCCTCAGCTCCCCTCTCCTGTCCCTTTGGCAATGGTGCTCTTTAAAGAGCAAAAGAAAGCCACAGAATGAAGGAGGCATAAAGGCCCCTTTAGTCCATGGAGCACATATAATAATTTCTTTTTGGGCGGTGGGGGAGAGACAGTGTCTCAGTCACTCTTGGTAGAGTGCTGTGGTGTTGCAGCTCACAGCACCCTCAAACTCCTGCATTCAAAAAATTCTCTTGCCTCAGCCTCCCAAGTAGCTGGGACTACAGGTGCCTGTCACAACACTCAGCTATTTTTAGAGACAGGTCTCGCTCTGGCTCAGGCAATCCTCCCACCTTGGCCTCCCAGAGTGCTAGGATTACCGGCATGAGCCATGATCCCTGGCCTATAATTTCTTGAAACTGCTAAATAACTTCGGGATGCTACAAATACATTGATGACTGATGAATGAAAAATTATGAAATGAGCATGTTAAACACCTGACAGTCCATAGGCCTAGGGAATATCACTGGGGAACTTTTTCCAAATTCCAAAGTGCTCCTTGGAGAATGGGGAACAATTATGCAATGTTGTTAGGAATATAAATTAGTGCAGTCATTATGGAAAATGGCATGGAGTTTCCTTAAAAAACTAAGAAAAGAACTACCATATGATCCAGCAATCCCACTACTGTGTACATACCCAGAGAAAATGAAATCAGTGTTGAAGAGACATCTGGTCCCCCATGTTCACTGTAGCATTATACGTAGTAGCCAAGACACGGAGTCAACCTAAGTGTCCATCCATGGATGAATGAATAAAGAAAATGTGGTGTACATACAATGGAATATTACTCAGCCTTAAGAAAGAACAAAATCTTGTCATTCATAGCAATAAAGAAAGCCTGGAAGACAGTAAGTGAAATAAGGTAGGCATAGAAAGATAAATATTACATGTTCTCATTCATATGTGGGAGCTAAAAAAGTTATGCTCACAGAAGCAGAGAACAGAATGGGTGGTTAAGTGATACAAAATTACAGCTAGAGAGACAGGAGGACCAAGTTCTAGTGCTCACAGCATTGTAGGATGACTGCAATTAACAACAATTTATTGTATGTTTTCCAATGTTCCCAACACAAAGAAATGTCTGAGGTGATGAATTTGCTAACTACCCTGATTTGATCATTATATACTGTATGTATCAAAATATTATACTGTACCCCAAGAATGTGGTTATTATGTGTCAAGTAAAATAAAAAATTAAAAGGAAAAGAAGGTGGTCCTGGTCCACCCTAAGACTGGGGTCACTGCTCCAGAATCCGCGTGTCTGGTACCTGTTACTGATATTAGAGGTCTGAAAGAGGACACTGAGGGTAACCTGAATGAAAAATTTTAGGTCAGGAGATGGGACTAAGAGCAGAAACACAGATAAGTAACAATGAAATAAAAGAGGGGCAAGTCTGCTCGGGATGTGGAAACCAGCAGGGAGTTTTGAAATACTTACAAGAAACCACTTCACAAAGGCTAAGAAGATTCTCAGGCACAGACAGGTAAGTACTGCATGTTCTCACATGTAACTCAGTGGCACTAAGTATATTGACATTTCTCCAGAACTTTTTCTCTTCCTAAACTATAACTCTGTACCATGAAACACTAGCACCCCTCCGCCCCCTGCCACCACCATCCTCCCTTTTCCAGCCACTGGTAACCACCATTCTCATTTTGGTTATGTATGAATTTGACTCCCCTCGGTATCTCATATAAATGGAATCACACTGTATTGGTCTTTCTGACTGACTTCACTAAGCATAATGTCCTCAAGTTTCATCTATGTTGTACCATGCTTCAGAATTTCCCTCCACATTTTATTTAATCCATTCCTCTGTTAATGGACATTTGGGTCACTAATACCTTTTGTCTATCATTAAAAATGTTGTTAATCCTGACATACAAATCTATCTCGTAGAGACTCTGCTTTCAATTTTTTTGGTATGTATTAATACCTAGCAATAGAATTGCTGAATCACATGGTAATTCTATGTTTTTTGAAGTTATATTTGATATTTTCATAAATTACCTATAATGTGTTTAATTAGTAATTATAATTAAACTCATAGAAGAGATTCAAATTATGAGCTGTGATTACTTCCATTTTCTTGTTAAATTTCTTCATTTTAGTTTTCCTGGGATGGAGAAGCAGGGCATACAAGGATGCAAAATCCTTTACATGCTGAAGAGAGAAGTTACTACAGGTTGAGCATCTCTAATCTGAATATCTGAAATTTGAAATTCTCCCAAGTGTGAAGCTCTGAACACCAACATGATGTTCAAAGAAATGCTCATTGAAGCATTTCAGATTTTGAATTTGAGATTCTCAACAGTAAGTACAGCGCCAACATTCCAAAATCTGAAAAAAATCTGAAATCTGAAATACTTCTGGTTTCAAGCATTTCAGATAGAGGAAACAACTCACATAATCAAAGGTAAACCACACACAATTCAGTAGCTGATTTTGAGGCTATCTCAGAGATTAAAACCTTCATAAAACATTACTTATTTCTCTTTTTATAGCCTGGAATCACTGTCTCCTGGGCAGCCTTGACGTTTTAATGTGCACACATGCAACACCGCCCCCCACCCCCAAGGGTAAGGGCCCAGGCTTCATCAATCTCATGCTTTTGGTTCTGTGCAGAAGCCTGGCTCTTAAGGACACTCAGAATTTGCTGAATGACTGATAGTAGGGGGAAGGAAAAACTTCGAAGAACAGAAATCTTCTAGAACAAAATACTCCAATTAGCAATAGCAACATATACTATACAAAACTCTATAATCAAGTTAGGGTTCAACTAAAGATGACCAAAATGTCCTTGCCTATGTTTTAAGTTTCTGTGGCACAAAAGTCTTTATTCTATAGATGATTATGTATAGAAAAACCCTGAGATAATGTTAATCTTCATTTTGCATTGTGCCAGGCTCCTCAGAAAGCATTAGTCCCTAAGGGGATTTGGAGTCTTCCAAATTTCTAGAAAAGCAATGAAGTCTTTAGCAGCCCAAAGGAGATCTGGTGCTCATTTTACTCAGTTTCTCAAAACATATGGGGCAATAAACAGTTTCAAAGCTATTGCTACAACCAACGTTTTAGAATCAAAGTTAAGAACACAAAAGTGAACTGTATTATTTGAAGAAATTAATGGAAAACTTTATTCACGCGTGATCAATTTTTAATTATAGATGCAAATTCAAGGTATTAAGTCAAGTTTTACTTCTGACAAACTACAACAAAAAATGAAAAATTACCAAGCAATATAAATCTCACCCATCTGAGCATATCAGGATAAATTCCTAAAGTAAATTCAATAGGACAGGTGATACTTTAAACTTACTTTATTTCCTCATTAATAGCTTTGAAAGTAAGCCACATATGGGAAAGAAAAAAAACCCTCCAATAATCTATATGCTACAATGTCACCTTAAAGTGTCAGAAAATCAGACCTTTCCTTTAGTGCAGGGAGTAAAGAAGGACTAACTACAAAAAAGAAGACAAATGAAACTATAAGAATGATAACAAGAGCTATCTACACAGTATAACTCTCTTGCAGTGGGATATTACTGATCATATCTATATTTTATTTCCTGCAAAAATGATTCTACTTTGACAGAAGATCGAATTCTCCCAACATTTCTCTTCAATGTTTACCCTGACTTTCAGTACCAGCTTTCATTACATAATGAATCAATTACAATCTAATTTCCCTATTTCATTAACAGTGCACGACCATTAATTTCAAATCCTAGAAATTAAAGAAAGACGCTACTTTGGTTAGAGACGTGTAGAGGAGCTATAAGCAAACTTCAACTCCAAACAAAATTAACTTGCAATCTATGGTTATTGCAGCTGGTATATTTTAGTTTAAAATACCCAAGTGCCAATTTTTACCTTTAGTGCAAAGACAATTTAGAGGGTAAAACTTCAAAGACTTAATGTGGAAGCATATCACCACCTAAAGAGAAGCTCAAGGTGCTGCCAATACAGCAGCATACAATTTAGCCTCTACCTGCAATGCCAATAGCAGCAGGCTAAGAATGAAAATTTCTCATCAGTACTTTTAGCCTCTTCCAAGCGCTGCCATTTCAAACAACACAGTATACCACAAGACTGTATGATTAACTTCCTCCTTCCACCCTTCATCTCATCTCTAAATCAGAAATAGTTTAACTAAAATAACATGTGCAGTAATTTTGACTAGTTTTATATTATTGCATGTTCTAGACCCTGAAGGGCAGAAGTGCCCTCTAAAACTATTACACCAAGGCAAAGCCTATTGAAAATATAACAACTAACCTCCAGGAACACAAAGCTAGAGGTGATGTCACCACAGATAAAAGTCAGTCCTGTAGTTAGCTCCTAAAAGCAGGCAATATGCTTAGTTCTGGCATTTCTAGAGGCCAGAGCAAGGCTTGAAACACCATCGAAAAGAGGATTCTTTTTTTTTTTTGAGACAGAGGCTCAAGCTGTCCCCCTGGCTAGAGTGCCAGGCATCACAGCTCACAACAACCTCCAACTCCTGGGTTCAAGAGAGCCTCCTGCCTCCGCCTCCCAAGTAGCTGGGACCACAGGCGCCCACCACAACGCCCGGCTACTTTTTGGTTGCAGCCGTCATTGTTGTTTGGTGGGCCCGGGCTGGATTCGAACCCACCACCCTAGGTGTATGTGGCTGGCGCCTTAGCCACTTGAGCCACAGGCGCTGAGCCAAAAAGAAGATTCTAAAATTAAAAACAGACCTATGACTTAAGGAGACAATCTGGTACTTCTAAGACCCAAGTGATATTTCTCCTGAGGTTCTTTAAATGAAACAAGAAGTCAATACACTCAGCTACCCCAAACCAGAAGGACAGACAAATAACAACAAAAGCAAAAGACTCTACATGACAGGGCAGCTTACAAACTCAACAGAACCCCCAAAGTGGAGAGCAATTGTTTGCCCAGCATTTCTCCTATACACGGAGCTGTTTTTTCTTCCTTAACTAAAATCTTGCTTGGAAACTCAAAAACAAAACTAATCATGGTAGAGGCACTGTGGTGGGCAGGGTGTCCTCTGGGTTCCTTCAGCATCAGGGTCAACCCTTTGGACAGGATGCCCTAACCTTCATTCAGAAGGCCTCCCCAGTAGACAGTGACCACCAGACTTTGTGAATCTATGAAGCACCGTAGGAGAATGAAAATACATGTGATGTTATTTTAGAAAGAAACAGACTGCTATGAAGAATAGGTAGATGCCTTTGTCGTCGCAGGCTCAGCTGCTTACCTGGAGTGAATTACCCAGATATAAAGGCAAACATTAGAATCATTAAAAGGGAAAATGCAGGACTGGGGGACAGAAACTGCCCCCTTAAGCTGGGAACACTTTTGGTGTTCCTCTGTTGGCCTTTCAATTAATTTTCACACTGTGTGAATATGGTCTTTAACCCACACTGAACTTTTTAAGGACTGGTTCTTGGTATTTGTGACATTCCCTGTCTTCCTTTTTAACCCTTTCAGTCAAGAAGTTTTCATTTCACAACTCTTTGAAGGAAAATATATTCAGAGATTTTATGTATAGAACATCATTAGAGTTTTAAAAACTTAGTATGCAGAATCATCTAAGATTGGTCTAGAAGCACACAGTCTGTATCAAAAAGGTACCAAACTTGAAGGTTTGGAGCAATCAATTAATCATTCTAATATCAAAGAAACAAAACACAAGTTTACCAAACTACAAATAACAAGCCCCCAACACCAGAGCCATACAAAATGTGTACACTGGTTAAACAGCGGAGAGGTAGAATGTTTTGGGGATAGTTTGAAAACTTGTGTCAAAAATATTAAACAAAACAAACAACAGACTTTTGATAAATCCAAATCTAGAGGAAGGAAAAAATAATCATGGATTTCCATTGGGATGTGACCAAAAAGACATTGTCTGCAGTGTGTCTGAATAGAAGGGTGTTTGCTGTAATTAAAGGGTACTCTGTAACTATGTCTCATAACACAGAGAACGATTTGTGAGCTACAGGACCAAGCACGGTACACAGAACAGTGAGGTGTGTTCTCACACGCAAATGACATGCAGGGCACCAGTGAATAAGGGCAAAGGCTAAAGCCAGACCTCAAGTCAGAGCTGGCTGTCACTGCCCTGCACCCACTCTAACCTGGTGATCTGTTTCTCACTCTCCCAGCTTTGAGGACAACCTACTTTACCCTCTTCCAGCACATGTGGATAATGTGGTGCTGTGCCAGGCTCTTACTGATCTACCAATACACTTCGCTGGGCATGAGCTGGTATCAAAAGAGAAATAACCTAGGCCATGAGGCTGGGTACAAACACCAAACCACAAACCCACAAACCCACCACCCAATAGAAGAACCCATCTTCTATTACCAAGAAAGTCAAATGGGGAAGACTGATCAATAACTCAGAATAAAGAACAGGGAAGAGGAGACCTATCCATAGCTAAAAAGTTAGCTGAAGAGCTGGATAAATTATAACACCAAACACAACTTCTTTTGACTTATAAGAGAACTGAAGAATCCGAAGAAAGACAAGCTCCTCCAGGGAAAGTTGTCTCACATGGACTGTCTCAGCTGCGACAGAACAGGAGAGGGTGACATAAAGTTAAGAAGGAATCAGCTAAAATTCTATAGAATTGCTAATAGCTGACTGGAGCATGATGATACAGCAGTTCCCTCATGAGGAAGTCTGGGGGCAGGCAAGAGACCAGAGACGACCTCCCCTCAAAGGAGGGGACCTGGTATCCTCATGAGAAAGGCATGGAGCCCCACTCTCCTGCCCAGCCCTTTCTCTGGCTTCTGGGGGAAGGGTTGCAAACCCTGCTGACCCATTAGTGCTGAGGGAAGGACAGTGTGGGGAAAAACAAAACAAAACTCTTTCCCCTTATACGGGGAAGAATCCTAAGAAGGCTCCAACCTCAAGGCTTAGGCACAGGGCCTGAGATCAGAACAATACAGAACCAGCCTGCTCCCACCTAGCCTAGCAAGAAGGGCATGTGAAACACACTGGGATGGCTGTAAGCTAACTGCAGATCACAACCACTGAGAACCTTCCAGCAACTCCAAGCCCTGGCCCCAAGCACAAAACATTTTTAGAGGAATTTACACTCTTTGGTGTACTGAAGGTAATCACAGCAAAATCAAAACCCCCAAAGAGCTCAACTCTTGACTAGAAGAACTCAATCCTCCACACCAGTGCCTGAGAAGAGCCATGCCCACGTGCATATCAAAACATGTGGGATGTAACCCAAGTTTTGTAAAGTGGGAAACTGAAAGCCTTAAATGCATTTATTATGAGAAGAAGTCTAAAAACCAAAAATGTAAACCCATCAATTAGTCAGAAAACCAGTAAATAAATCCATAGAAAATAAAATGGAGGAAATAAAGAGAGCAGAAACTAATTAAACAAAACCCAGTAAGATCAACAAAGACAAAAGGTTTCTTAGAAAAATCTAATAAAATTGATAGAGAATTTATCAACCTTGAAAAAGATTGATAAAAAGCAAAAAAAAGGGAGGAGAAATAAAAGTATATGAAGAATAACAAAGGTATCTACCTTACAGAACTTACATAGATAAGACATTAGGAAGACGAGGACAGAGTGGGTGTGGTTGCTCATGCCTATAATCCCAGCACTTTGAGAGACTAGGGCCAGGAATTTGAGACCAGTCTGGGCAACAGCAAGACCCGACTCTACCAAAAAAAAAAAAAAAAATTAGATGGAGATGGGCATGCAACCCACGCAGTCCAAGGTGCTCAGATGGCTAAGGCAGCAGGAGCACTTGGTCCCAGGAGCCTGAGCTGTGATCACAATGCTGCACTGTGAGCAAGACAAACACAAGAGACAAACAAAACCCAGAAAGACAAGGATGTTATCGACAACTTTATGTGAACGAATTAAGGTGAAATTTCTAAAAACATATAATTTCCAAAACTGCATATTTAGAAATATAAAATCTAAATGGGGTAGCAGTATCAAAAATGGTGGAGTTAAAGACCTTTGAAAATTCTCTTTTCCATAAAAACGACGAGAACACTGGGGAAAACTGTCAAAACCCTTTGCAGGTCTTTGTAAATTAACCTAAGCTTGTGGCAATTCGCATTTATTCAGGAAACTTGGCGGAATCTTGATAAAAACACAAGCTTTGTGGACTTTTAACTTGCGCTATTCCTACCCACCCTTCATCAATTCCATGGAAACCTTGAAAATCAACAGGCTGCAATCATGGTGACAACAGCACTCCACTAGCCGCTATAGGGGCAGAATGAGTTTGCGTTCCTTCAAAGCTCCATTTCCAGAGAATTGTCATTGGAGCTGACTGGTAATTCCCTGGAGATCTCATTCTCCAGGATGCCTATCTTTGATCTGCTTTGGAACTCACCCAAGGTAAACAGCCCCTGCCCCATCCAGGGTGTCGGTAGAAAACAATCACAGACATCTGCTGAACATTGCAGTTGTCTAAAGCAATGGACAGCTGGTGGGGAGTATAATAATAGGCAAACCAAAAGCTTAGAAGGAAAAACTGTGAATGAGATGTTCACAGGCAGCTTTGAGAAAAACTTCATATTACTAGTAATCTAGATGGGTCACACACATGCATAAGGCTTGCACATGGCAGGAAAGTCATGAGAAGGACCTAAGTTAAGTTCTCACCTCTGAGTTACTCTGGCATTCTGTGCAAGCAGGAAGCAAAGGCAGAATTGTAAACTACCCCAATAGTGTTGAACCTGTGTCCCAACAAAGGGTACTGTGGCAAAGACTGGATACTTTCTGCTTCTACCTGTTTGAGGAAATCTCGGTTTAATCATTGTTAGGCTAATAAGGTAACTGAACAGAGACTTTAGTGGCCACACATGACAAAGAACAGCTTTTACAGAATTAGTTCAGAAAAGTCCTTAAGCATGGAAACAACAAATTCCAGGGAGGGAGAAAACCTGCCCCACTAATTGCCACATAATTTAAAATGGTCAGTTAAACATTTTTCTAAAAAATTACAAGACATGCCAGGAAACAAGAAAGTGTGATTCATACACAGGGGAAAAAAGGAAGTTAATCGTAAGTGTCACTGAGGAAGCCCAGATGAACTTGACAGATAAATATGTTAACTTAGCTGTCTTAAATATGTTTAAGAACTAAAGGAAACCATGTCAAAAGAACCAAAAAATTAATAGAAACAATATCTGAAGAAATAATGACCCTAAAACTTTCAAAATGCAAAGAAAAAAACCATTAATCTACCTATTCAAGAGGCTCAAAGACTCTAAGCAAAATAAAATCAAAGAGATCCCCATCTAGACACATCATAATCAAACTGTCAGAAGCCAAAGACAAAATGGAACCTTGAAAGCAGAAAGAGAAACGTGACTCATTATGTTCAAGGCTCCTTGATATGATTAAGATTAATACCAGATTTCTCAAAGAAACTGAAACCACAGATGATAAAAGGTTGTGTAATGATATATTTAAAGTGCTAAAAGAAAAAAAAAAAAAAGACTGGCAACCAAGAGTTGTACATTCTAGAGTAGTATCTAGTATGTACCTAGAGTATCTAGTAGTATTTACTATCTGGGATGGTTAATTCTAGGTGTCAACTTGATGAATTAAGGGATACCTAGATAGCTGAGAAAGCATCACTTCTGAGCATGTCTGTGAGGGTATTTCCACAGAAGTCTGGCATTTGAATCTGTGGAATGAGTAAGGAAGACCTGCCCCACCTGATGTGGGTGGGCACCATCCAATTGGCTGGGCACCATCCAATTGGGTGGGAACCCAGACAAGAAAGAAAAAGGCCAAAGAAAGATTAAATTCTCTCTCTCCTGTCCTGCCCTCACTAGGACATCAGAACTCCAGGTTCTCTGGCTTTTGGACACTGGGACTTGCACCAGCAACCTCTACTCTATCCCCAATTCTCAGGCCTTCAGACTTGGACTGAGCCATGCTACTGGCTTCCCTGGTTCTCCAGCATGCAGCCGCCTAAAGTGGGACTTCTCAGCCTCTATAAGCTAATTTCCCTAATAAATCTTCTCTCTCCTCTTTCTCTCTCTCCATCCATCCATCCAATTTGATTCTATTTCTCTGAAGAACCCTAATATACTACCCTTCAATAATGAAGACTTTCCCAGATGTACAAAACCTGAGAGAATTCATTGTGATGATCTGCTCTACAGTAAAAACTAAAGGGAGTCCTTTGGTCTGAAGTGGAAAGACACTAAAGAGTAACTCAACTCCACATGAAGAAATCAAGAAGAAATGCTGATAAAGGCAACCACACAAGTAATCATAAAGTACAGGATAAACGTACTTTGGTTTGCAATTAACAATTCTGTTCCCCATATGACTTAAAAGACAACTAAGTAAATAAAGCAGTAATTATAAACCTGTGTTGATGGGCATATATTTTGTACGACAGTAACTTCACAAATGAAGAGGGAATGGAGCTTATACAGGAGCAAAACTTTTCTATACTATTAAACTTAAATTGGTATTGATCTGAACCAGATTTTTATAAATTAACATGTTAACTCTAGTCCCCAGAGGAACCACAGAAATAATAGCTAAAAACATAAAGGAAACATGAAAGGAATTAAAAAATTACACAAGAATATGCCTATTGAACATTAAAAAAAGCAGTAATGGAACAACAGAATCAAAAGAATTGAAATTTTACCTTGTATCTTCTCAGACCACAAGGCACAAGAGGTGGAACTCAACTCCAACAAATACATTCAACCCCACACAAAGCCATGGAAATTAAACAACCTTCTGTTGAATAAGATAACTCAGATAGCACCCTTCCTGTTGGGTGCAGGAAGAAATAAAGAGGAAATCATTAACTTCCTTGAGCATAACAACTATGAAGACACAAGCTACCAAAACCTGTGGGATACTGCAAAAGCAGTTCTGAGAGGAAAATTTATTGCTTTAGATGTCTACATTCGAAAAACAGAGAGTGTGCATCAACAAACTCACAAGCCATCTGATGGAATTGGAAAAAGAAGAACAATCTAAGGCTCAACCCAGCAGAAGAAAAGAAATACCCCAAATCAAATCAGAGATCAATGAAACTGAATAACAAAAGAATCATTCAGAAAATTAATGAAACAAGGAGTTGGTTTTTTGAAAAAATAAATAAAATAGATAAACCTTCGGCCAGACTAACTAGAAATAGAAAAGTAAAATCTCTAGTAACCTCAATCAGAAATGATAAAGGGGAAATAACAACTGATGCCACAGAGATACAAGAGATCATCTTTGAATACTACCAGAAACTCTGCCCATAAATTTGACAATGTGAAGGAAGTAGATCAATATTTGGAATCACACCTTCTCCCTAGACTTAGCCAGGAAGAAATAGAGCTCCTGAACAGACCAATTTCAAGCACTGAGATTAAAGAAACAATAAAAAAATCTTCCGACAAAAACATGCCCTGGTCCAGATGGCTTCACACACACCAGAATTCTATTAAACCTTCAAGGAAGAGTTTATTCCCGTACTGCAGAAATTATTCCAAAAAACTGAGGGGGAAGGAATCTTCCCCAACACATTCTACAAAGCATACATCACCCTGCTACCAAAACCAGGAAAAGACCCAACTAAAAAGGAGAATTTCAGACCAATTTCACTAATGAATATAGATGCAAAAATTCTCAACAAAATCCTGGCCAAAAGATTACAGCTTATCATCAAAAAGTCATCATGATCAAGTAAGTTTCATCCCAGGGATACAAGGCTGGTTTAACATATGCAAGTCCATAAACATTATCCACTCTATTAACAGAAGAAAAAACAAAGACCATATAATCCTCTCAATAGATGCAGAAAAAGCATTCGATAAAATCCAGCATTCTTTTCTAATGAGAACACTGAAGAGTATAGGCATATGTGGCACATTTCTTAAACTGATGGAAGTTATCTATGACAAACCCACAGCTAATATTTTACTGAATGGAGTAAAACTGAAAGCTTTTCCTCTTAAAACTGGAACTAGACAAGGTTGTCCTCTGTCACCATTACTATTCAAAATAGTGCTGAAAGTTCTAGCCAATACAATTAGGCAAGACAGGGAAATAAAGGGCATCCAAATGAGAGCAGAGGAGGCCAAACTCTCCCTCTTTGCTGATGATATGATCATATACTTAGAGAACCCCAAAGACTCAACCACAAGACTCCTGGAAGTCATCAAAAAATATAGTAAGGTCTCAGGATATAAAAACAATGTCCACAAGTCAGTTGCCTTTGTATACTCCAATAACAGCCAAGATGAGAGGCTAACTAAGGACATAACTCCCTTCACCATAGCCTCAAAGAAAATGAAACACTTAGAAATATACCTAACAAAAGAGAGGAAGGACCTCTATAAAGAAAATTATGAAATCCTAAGAAAGGAAATAGCAGAGGATATTAACAAATGGAAGAACAAATGCAATTTACATGCTCAAGGTTGGGAAGAATCAACATTGTTAAAATGTCTATACTTCCCAAAGCCATCTATCAATTCATTACCATCCCTATTAAAATACCAACATCGTACTTTGAAGAGTTGGAAAAAATGATTCTGCGTTTTGTATGGAATCAGAAAACTCCATATAGCTAAGGCAGTTCTTAGTAATAAAAACAAAGCTGGGGGCATCAGCATACCAGATTATAGGTTGTACTACAAAAAGCCATAGTGGTCAAGACAGCATGGTACCGGCACAAAAATAGAGACACAGACATTTGGAATCGGATAGAAAATCAGGAAATGAAACTAATATCTTACAACCACCTAATCTTTGCTAAGCCAAACAAGAAAATATGTTGGGGGAAAGAATCCCTGTTCAGTAAATGGTGCTGGGAGAACTGGATATCCACATGTAAAAGACTGAAACTGGACCCACACCTTTCCCCACTCACAAAAATTGATTCAAGATGAAGGACTTAAATTTAAGACACGAAACAATAAAAATCCTCAAAGAAAGCATAGGAAAAGCACTGGAAGATATCGGCCTGGGGAAAGACTTCATGAAGAAGACTGCCGTGGCAATTGCAACAACAACAAAAATAAACAAATGGGACTTAATAAAACTGAAAAGCTTCTGTACAGCTAAGGAGACAACAACCAAAGCAAATAGACAACCTACACAACTGGAAAGGATATTTGCATATTTTGAATCAGACAAAAGCTTGATAACTAGGATCTATAGAGAACTCAAATTAATCCACATGAAAAAAGCCAACAATCCCATTTATTAATGGGCAAGAGACATGAATAGAACCTTCTCTAAAGAAGACAGATGAATGGCTAACAGACATATAAAAACATCCTCATCATCCCTAATTATTAGAGAAATGCAAATCAAAACCACCCTGAGATACCATCTAACCCCAGCGAGAATGGCCCACATCACAAAATCTCAAAACTGCAGATGCTGGCTTGGATGTGGAGAGAAGGGAACACTTTTACACTGCTGGTGGGACTGTAAACTAATACAACCTTTTTGGAAGGAAGTATGGAGAACCCTCAAAGAACTCAAGCTAGACCTCCCAGTTGATCCTGCAATCCCATTACTGGGCATCTACCCAGAAGGAAAAAAATCCTTTTATCATAAGGACACTTGTACTAGACTGTTTATTGCAGCTCAATTTACAATTGCCAAAATGTAGAAACAGTCTGAATGCTCACCAACCCAGGAATGGATTAATAAGCTGTGGTATATGTACACCATGGAATACTACAGCCATTAAAAAAATGGAGACTTTACAGCTTTTGTATTAACCTGGATGGAAGTAGAACCCATTATTCTTAGTAAAGCATCACCAAGAATGGAGAAATATGAATCTATGTACTCAATTTTGATATGAGGACAATTAATGATAATTAATGACAGGGTGGGGGTAGGGGAGAGCAGAGAGAGAATGGAGGAGGGAGGGGTGAAGGAAAGGAAGAGCAGAGAGAGGGAAGGAGGAAGGGGGGTGGGGTCTTGGTGTGTGCCACACCTTTGGGGGCAAGACACAATTGTAAGAGGGAGTTTACCTAACAAATGCAATCAGTATAACCTGGTTTTTTGTACCCTCAATGAATCGCCAACAATAAAAAAAAAAGGAAAAACAAATTAAATCAGTAATCAAAGAACCTCCCACAAAGAAAAGCCTAGGACCAGACTGTTTCACTGGTGAATTTTACTAAACATTTAAAGAAGAATGGGTTTTGTACAAACTCTAAGAAATACAGGAAAAAATTTCACACTCATTCTATGAGGCCAGTATTACCTTGATAACAGAAACAAAGAACAGAAAACTACAAAGCAAAATGGCTTATGAATAAAGTTTCAAAAAGTCTCAAAAATACTAGGATATTGAATCCAGCAGCATGAGAAAACCAATATAAAACATGATCAATTGGGTTTAACTCATGAATGTAAGGTTGATTCAATACATAAAAACAAATCAATTAAACCACAAGAATAGAAACCAATAACTTCATAATCATCTTAAAAGAAAAAGCATTTGATAATGTCTTAACCTTTCACGTTAAAAGCACTCAACAAACATCCCTTACCTAATAAAGTCTTGAAATAAAAATGAATTTTTAACTCCTCTGTTCTGTGAAGAACATGCAACTAGGACCACTCTTACTGGTCAAAGACTAGAAGTTTTTTCTCTTAATAATGCATACAAGTCAAGGCTGTTCACTCTCATGTTAATATTAAACACTGTACTAGAGATTCTAGCAAGGGTAATTAAGCAAGAAAATAAAAGGTCGGAAAAGTGGTAGTAAAACTATCTACTTGTCAACAATATAATCCTGAATGTAGAAAATCTTACAGAATCCACACATGTATATATTACTATTAGAACAAATTAGTTCATCAACTTATAAAGTTGTATAATGTAAGATCAATATATAGAAATCAGTTGAATTTCTGACATAGTCTTCAAATCAGAGCTTGATCTCTCATCTTTTCCACTGCTATGCCAGTATGACCAGACTTGCCTGCTACAGAGAGAAAGACATATAAAAGGAATCTGAGTCACTCCAGCTATTCCCACTGAGGCCACTGAATATCAGACAGTCAGCTGGCCAAACCCAGAGGTATAATGAAGCCCAGTTAAGATTAGAGCTGTCTGGCTTGGCACCTGTGGCTCAGTGGTTAGGGCACCAGCCACATACATCGAGGCAGGTGGGTTCAAACCTCGTCTGGGCCTGCTAAACAACAAAGACAACTACAAAACAAACAAACAAACAAAAAAACAAACGAACAACAACCAGCCAGGCGTTGTGGAGGGCACCTGTAGTCCCAGCTACTTGGGAGGCTGAGGCAAGAGAATTGCTTAAGCCCAAGAATTTGAGGTTGCTGTGAGCTATGACACTACAGCACTCTACTGAGGGTGACATAGTGAGACTCTGTCTCAAAAAAAAAAACAAAAAAAACAAAAAAGATTAGCGCTGTCTGCTCAACCACCCTGGAGGCATGAACAATGAATAAGATATGCCATTGAGGTTTTGGGATTGTTTGTTAAACAGCATTACGATAGTAACAGGTAACTGAGAAGTCTGATACACAGATGTTAAAAAACCCTAGAGCAAACATTAATCTTAATGGTGAAATCTAGAAAGAATCGCCATAAGCACAAAATAAAATAAAATTCAGACAGTATCATTAAAAAATATCATAGAATCAGTCTATCAAAAGACATGCAAGGTCTCTACCCAAAAAAGATAGAATAAAAAAAATTTTTAATTTCTTGATATTTATTTATGTCAAAACTTTCGTGTTGACCCATGTATATGCGAAGGGTCAAGAACAGCCAAGATACTCCTGAAGGAAAACAAATGGGAAGCCTTTTTCTATGACACCCATCAAGATTCAGACAGGCAAACATTAAGACAATGTAGAACTGACATAAGAGGAGATAATAGACCAGAAGAGCATCCAGAACAGGCTGACCCATGTATAGATGGTCACAGGGTTTATGCCAAAGGTGGCAGTACAGCAGCGGTGAAGGTGGTATAAAACCGAATGTCACCTTGCATACCATACTCACATCCCCTGCCAAGATGGATCATAACTCCACATATGAAAGCTTCCAGGGATGACGGAAGAGAATAACTTCATGGTTTGGGGACTAGACAATGATTTTACCAAACAGCATGAAAAGAAAAAGAAAAGATTGATACATTGGAGTACTTTAAAATTAAGAATTAAGAACTCCTGGCCAGGAACAGTGGTTCACACCTATTAATCCTAGCCCTCTGTGAGGCTGAGGCGGATGGATTGCTAGTGCTCAGATGGAAACCAGTCTGAGCAAGAGTGACACACTGTCTCCATTACAAATAGAAAACCTAGCTGGGCATGGTGGCATACACCGGTAGTCTTTACTAGTGGGGAGGCTGAGGCAAGAGGATTGCTCAAGACCAGGTCTTTGAGGCTGCTGTGAACTACAAATCCATGGCACTCTACCAAGGGCGACAGAGTAAGACCGTCTCCCCTCTCCCCCCAAAAAGAAAAAGAAATTATGAACTCTTATTCATTAAAAGATCATTAGAGTAAAAATTCAACCCAAAGGTGGGAAAAGGTATTTGCAATACTCTTAAAAAAGGGATTGAGGAGGCGCCTGTGGCTCAGTAGGTGGGGAGCTGGCCCCATATACCAAGGGTGATGGGTTCAGGCCTGGCTCCAACCAAACTGCAATAAAAAAAACACACTCGGGCGTTGTGGCGGGCTCCTGTGGTGCCGGCTACTTGGGAGGCTGAGGCAGGAGAGTCGCCTGAGCCCAGGAGTTGGAGGTTGCTGTGAGCTGTGATGCGACAGCACTCTACCCAGGGGGATAGCTTGAGTCTCTGTCTCAAAAAAAAAAAAGAAATATTTTAAAGGTAAAGCCCCTGGGGCCTTACTGACAGATGGAATGTAGGGTGTGAGGAGGAAACGGGAATAAGACTAAGTTCCAGAGCGCTGGCCTGCACACTGGATGGAAGGAGTTGTCACG